>NW_019154096.1:13231877-13413755 GCF_002288905.1 Enhydra lutris kenyoni | reverse complement strand
AAGTCTGGAATTGTGATGCCACCAACTTTGGCTTTCTTTTTCAATATGGCTTTGGCTATTCGAGGTCTTTTCTGGTTCCATATAAATTTTAGGATTATTTGTTCCATTTCTTTGAAAAAAATGGATGGTACTTTGATAGGAATTGCATTAAATGTGTAGATTGCTTTAGGTAGCATAGACATTTTCACAATATTTATTCTTCCAATCCAGGAGCATGGAACATTTTTCCATTTCTTTGTGTCTTATCCATTCATTTTTCAATGGACACTTGGGCTGCTTCCATCATTTCTTAGCTATTGTAAATAATGCTGCAATAAACATAGGGGTGCATATATCCCTTTGAATTAATGTTTTTGTATACTTTACATAAATATCTAGTAGTGCAATTGCTGGATCATAAAATAGTTCTAGTTTCAACTTTTAGAGGAACCTCCATACTGTTTTCCACTGTGACTATATCAGTTTGCATTCCCACCAACATGCACAAGACTTTCTTTTTCTCCACATCCTCTCCAATTCCACATTATATATATTATATTTATATGTATAAATATTATATATATATATATATATCTTTATCCATATACACACAATGTAATATTATTCAGCCATTAAAAGGAATGAACTCTTGCTATTTGCAACATGGATGGAGCTAGAGAGTATAATGTTAAGTAAAATAAGTGAGTCAGAGAAAAATACTATATGATTTCATATGTGGAAATTAAGAAGCAAAGCAAATGAGCAAAGAAAAAAAAAGAGACAAATCAAGAAACAGACTCAACTACAGAGGACAAATTGATGGTCACCAGAGGGGAGGTGGGACGGGGAGGGGTGAAATAGGTGATGGTTAAGGAGTGCACTTGTCATGATGAGCACAAGGTGTTGCTTGAAATTGTTAAATCACTATTTTGTACACCTGAAACTAATATAACTACACTGGAATATATATATATATATATTATATATATATTATATAATATAACTATACTGGAATTAAAATTAAAACAATAAATTTAAAAATGTAAAATAAATAAAAGATTTGGCTTTTGAGCTTTACCAACATAGAATAACTGCAAAGATACCAAATAAGCAAAGTCCTCCTATACCCAACAGATTATCTGCTCAATGTTCATTTTATCAAAATAAATCATGTAGCTCAAAAAATCCATATATATCAGGCACCTGGGTGGCTCAGTTGGTTAAGCCACCGCCTTTGGCTCGGGTCACTATCCCAGAGTCCTGGAATGGAGTCTCTCATTGGGATCCCAGCTCTGTGGGGAGTCTGCTTCTCCCTCTGACCTTCTCTCCTCTCATGCTCTCTCTCTCACTCTCAAATAAATAGTCTTTAAAAAAGTCCATATATATCATATCCAGTTATTCTTAACATATTAATGTTGTATTTATTAATTGTGGGTTTTTTTAAGATTTTATTTATTTATTTAACAGAAAGAGAAAGAGATCACAAGTAGGCAGAGAGAGAGGGGAAGCAGGCTCCCCACCAAGCAGAGAGCCCGATGCCAGGCTCGATCCCAGGACCCTGGGATTATGACCTGAGCTGAAGGCAGAGGCTTAACTCACTGAGCCACCCAGGTGCCCCTATTAATTGTTTTCTGATAGTAATTATAATAATCCCACAATCCAGGTTTAAGTACTTAAAGTCTGTGGACACAGGAAATTTAAAAGCTCAATCCAAATTTATAACCATATGTTTGCTCCATTCAATTATGATAGGGTAATAAATAAAAGACATTTAAGTATGAGAATATATTACATTAATAGTATAAAATTCTATGGAGAATGTGGAATGGAAAGGAATAATAGGAAATTTCCCAGTAATGTTATATTACACTATGGTTTTTTAATCCCCATTATATACATTTAAGAATCATTTCTGTGACTTTTATATTTTTATATATTTTATATATTTATATTTTTATATTTTTAAATCAGTACTTATGATATGCTAGAAATTTAATATTTCATAACTCTTTAAAATTATAAAATCCTATATATTAATTTTAAAATGTGAATGTGGCAATTAAAAAATAAAAGTAAAAAGTTTGTATACCCTTTCTCTCAGATACCATTCCTAGAGGTTGCTCATTAATTGGCCTGGGGTGTGCAGGAATACCATGGGTTTTAAAGTTCCCCCAGTTATTCTAGCGTGTAGCCAAAACTGACAATAGCTGTAGTCTAAAAATCGTAGTCTCTCTCAATAACATAACTGGACAAGGAGCAGGAAAAATGAAAGCTGCATTGTTTACCACTCGCCTGAGAGTGTTAGTTGTCTGGCAAGTTTTGATTTGCAAGGTTTAGAAAAATATCAAATCAATAGTCCTTATAGAACTTGAGCACAAAAATGTTAACTGGTAACTATGGCTGATAACTTTCGTGCTTTGCAATGAAGAAATGCTATTATTTGCAAGGCACTGTGCCAACCATTGTAAGTAAATGACATTATCTTACCTGTAGATAATTCCAGGCCTGGAACACTAAACCTGAGCAGGTATGGTGACAAACAAAACCCCCAGATGGTAGTAAATCAATTATACATTAACTGACCATTGCCCCTGGGCTCATCCATTAGCCTTTTTTCATAGCAGTATTTCTTTTTGCCTACTGTCCCAAATCTCAAGTCTGCAATTTAACTGTTTTCTACTTCCCTATTCTCCTCTATTATTGTTTCTGCCTTATCTATTTCATCTTCTCTCTCATATTTCTGGTTATGATTTATAGTATAGTGTTAAAAGATGGGACTAGCATTTGGCCTTGGGGACCAAATTCCACAATTCATTAGCTATGTGACCTAGGAGAATAATGTAAAATGAGGGTCATCATTACATTGTACAGTGAGCTGAATGATACCAACTCCAGAGGGCCTGACCTATCACCTAACATGGCCATAGATGTGATTAAGTTAAAGATCTTGAGAGTTATCTGATTGGACCCAGGTTATCTGAGTGGACCTTAAATGCAATCACATGTGTGCCTGTGAGGGAAAGGCAGAAGGAATTTTGAGACATACACAGAAGGAAAGGTGATAAGCGGAGAGAGAGATACAACACCACAAGCAACAGCTCCCAGAAGCTGGAAAAAGCAATGAACATATTCTCCCCTTCAGCCTTTGGAGGAATTATAGCCCTGCTAAACCACTGATTTCAGATTTCTGGGTCCCAATACCATTACGGAATAAATTTCTGTTTAAGTCACAGAGTGGCAATTTGTTACAGCAGCGATGCTGCTTCCCTCCCAAGCCAAAGAATAAACTCAGGGATGTACAAATGTTTTGTGAACGGAAGTGCTATAAAATTCAATCTCTCCTTATTGGTCACTTTTACAAGGACCTCCAAGACTGTGCAAATAGCCATCATCATGAATGAGTCTTCATGGAACAGTGGTAAGAGTTGTTCCTGGGGCTTTCCTGTGTCTTTGTATGCCTCTCCCCTTAATCCTTCTCTTCCCATAAAGCTTAGTATTTCTTTTGGTTGTTGTGTGGATAGTTAACAGTAGCAACTTCCAAAGAAAATTAAGTAGAACCACCTTAGCTCTTGTCTCTGAAATCTTGCCAGCAATTACTCTTCTCTCTATTCCAAGATCTTATGTTAGTCCAGAATTTAGAGCAGATTTTCTCAATAGCAGCAAGATTGACACTTGGGACAAGACAATTCTTTGTTGTGGGGAATAGCCTGCATATTGTATGTTTAGCAGCAGCCTTGTCCTTTATCCATTAAATGCCTATAGTATTGCCCCATCAAAATGTCTCAGACAAAAAAGGCCAAATATTCTGAGGGCCAAAATGTCAGTCCTCCCACCCATCCCCACCAGGTCAAGAACAACTTATTTAAAGAATGATCACACAGGGCGCCTGGGTGGCTCAGTGGGTTAAAGACTCTGCCTTCGGCTCAGATCATGATCCCAGGGTCCTGGGATCGAGCCTCATGTCGGGCTCTCTGCTCAGCGGGGAGCCTGCCTCCTCCTCCTCTCTCTCTCTCTGCCTGCCTCTCTGCCTACTTGTGATCTGTCTGTCAAATAAATAAAAAAATCTTAAAAAAAAAAAAAAAAGAATGATCACACAGATGGGATCTGGTAGGGCTCTACTCCTAGTAGATAACCTGGTAGATAGCCTCAATCTCCATTCACAATATATAAGATCTCTCCTAGACCTAAAGAAAGGATATATCTCTTAGTAGCCTACTGATTCATCATTAAGTTAGTCTTTTTGATCATTTCATCAGTGTTTTTTAAAGCATGATCAATATCCATTTGTGGCAGAATCGTTTGAGCTTCTTGCTGATCTACTGAGACACCCAGAAATTAGCATTACATGTTTGTTGATGATTCTTTAATTTGTTAAAGACTGGTTTTGATGAACTTCAGAAGCTGAGTGGATGCTGTTCTTTGTTTCTCTTTGTTCTATACTCTGATCCTGGTTCTCCCAACAAAGTTCTTCACACATACTGTCAGTTGAACTCCCAACTGTAGATACTACAACCTAGCTTCTGCCTATAGTGACATCTCAGATCCTATGTCCTCACTCACAGTACTGATGTATCACCTGTCTGTCCCCAGTAGTACAATCTCCTTAGGTGTACTCTCAGACTTCCTTAGATGCACATTCAGGTCTCTAGATTGAGAGTTGGCTAAACTACTCCTTAATATTGCTGCCCAGCAACCTTTTTGTGTGGCCAAGTAGCCTCAAGATGGCATTAGCCCTTCTGTTAAGCCCTTGCTTAGATAGTTAACAGCCCACAGAATCACAAGTAAATATAAGTTCCTGATATGACTCTCTCAGCGACCCTTATAATAAGCATTCTCCTCCACCTCCCAGGATCTTCCCCTTGTGTGCCCTTCAGCTAAGACTCCCAGAATTTTACCAAAATCTTCCTTTTTCTGGTTTGAGTTAACCAATCTGAACTTAGCCTGGGAACCCCAAAGCACTCCATCTAAGTATCCAAATAAAGGTATATTCCCAGGTCCTGCCATGCTCTCTCTCTACCTGCACTCTGCCTTCACCTCCCTTCCTGACCCCTCCAGGTATGCAGAGTACTTCCTCCAGGACCTGTGACTGATAAACTTCTATATTTCACTTTCTCTTATAGTCTTTTGTTGAAGTCTCCTGGCCTACCATTTGATACCCCAGAGCTCTCCTTAACAAATGTTAATTTAACAAAGTTACAACACTATGATTATCTCTATACAAATTAACCCTTGACTCTATCCAGTGTAGCAACTCTCAATCCTCCCAACTTTACCAGTTTTGTGTATATGCTTACAACCTAAATCCTGGCCTTGTTTTGCCTCTTTAACTCTAGAAAAACAATAGCCTAGACAGGCAAGAAACCCACTGATCTAGGCAGAGAAATGGCCAAGTGAAAGGAAACAGATCCTTCAGTATTCCCCATCTTGGTTGCCCCAAAAACCTTGGGGATAATCTTTGATATCTTTTTCTGCCTTATCTCTCATATTACATGATTTCATTTATATGAAATGTTCAGAATAAACAAATACACAAATACACTATATAACATCAATTATCAAATCCTATGGATTCAACTTCTTAAATATCTCTTTAATCAACCTCATTCTCTCCATCCAATATAGGGCCTTTGGATGTGCTGTTTCTTCTATCTTTCTAGCTACATTGCAGCCACTTCACTGGGTTAGGTTGACCCATAATCATACTCCAAAATGCGTCAAAAACAAACTTACATATCTGCCAAATGCAATTTAATATGAAGATGTCATTGATAAGATAAAACAATGGAAATTTCAAAACGCACCAATTTTACCACAGATTCAGTGCAATCTATCAGGATCCCAGCTGACTTCTTTGCATAAATTGACACACTGATACTAAAATTCCCATGGAAATGCAAGAGGATTCAGAGTAGCCAAAACAATCTTGAAAAAACTGAACAAAGTTGAAGAATTCACAATTCACAGTTATAAAACTTACTATAAAGCCACAATAATTAAGACAGTATGGTGCTGCCATAAAGACAGACATACAGATGAATCTAATAGAACTGAGACTTAAAAAAACAAATATATGTATCTATATTCAATTGATTTTTCAAAGGATATCAAGACAACTCGATGGGGCTAAAATAGTCTTTTCAACAAATAGATATCCACATGCAAAAGAATGAAGCAGATTGCCACCTTGCACCATACACAAAAATTAACTCCCTGTGTAACCCTAACATAAAAATTAAAAATGGATTATATAATCTAAATGTAAGAACCAAACTATAAAACACTTAGAAGAAAATAGAGGGAATAAATCTTCACAAACTTGGATTTGGCAATTGTTTCTTAGTTATGACACCAAAAGTATAAGAAACAAAAGAAAAAATAAGCTGGGCATCATCAATATTAAAACTTGTGCTGCAAAATGATATCATCAATGAAGTAAAAAGACAACTCCCAGAATGGGAGATAATATTTGCAATTCATGTATCTTATAAGGGACCTGTATCTAGACTATATACTCTTTATAATAAAAAGATAACTAACACAATTTTAAATAGGACAAAAGATCTGAATAGACATTTCTCTAAAGAAAATACACAAATCACTAGTAAACACATGCAAAAAATGCTCAATCATTAGTCATTATGCAAACACAAGTTAACATCACAAGGATGGCTATAGAATAAAAATAAGTGTTCCATAGAGAACAGATTGGTGGTTTCCAGAGGTGGGGGTTGAGGGTAGCTTAAGTAGGTAAAAGGTAAAAACTTCTAGTTATAAAATAAATAAGTCCTAGAGATGTAATGTGCAGCATGATGACTATAGTTAATAATAGTGTATTGCATATCTGAAAGTCACTGAGAACAGATAGATCTTCATATCACAAGAAAAAATCTTTATAACTATATGTGATAACAGATGTTAACTAGACTTATTGTGGTAATCATTTTGCAATGTACACACACAACAAATCATTAGGTTGTACACCTGAAAAATGTAATATTATATGTCAATTATGTTGCAATTTTTTTAAAAGGAGTGTTAACAAGGATGTGGAGAAATTAGAGCTCTCATATATTGCTGGTGGAAATGTAAAGTGACACAACCACTTTGGATAACAGTCTAGAGTTTGTCACAGGGTTAAAAATAGTTATCAAATGACCCAGCATTTCCTAGGTATATACTCAAGAAAAACAAACATCCACACAATTTATACAAAAATGTCTGTCACATGTTACTTATGTGTTATTCATAATAGTCTAAATGGGTCAGTTGATTAATGAATAAATAAAATGTGGTATACCTATGGAATGGAATAACCAATGGAATGTTATTTGGCCATAGGAATGAAGTATTTATACAAGCCAAAACAGAGATGAATCCTGAAAATACCATGCTGAGTGAAAGAAGCCAGTTCCAAAAGACTACATATTACATGATTTTATTTATATAGTTCAGACTAGACAAATACACAAGGTAAATTAATGGTTGTGGTAGTCTCTGCCTGAGGGTGGGGGATGGACAGGGTTTCTTTTAGGAGTGACAAAAACATTCTAAAATTATATTAATTATATTGTGATACTTGCATAACTCTGAATATACTAAATAAAAACTTCAGTTGTATGCTTTAAATTGTATAATATGCAGATTATATCTCAGTAAAGCTTAAAATGCATCAACAAAAAAATAAGATTTAAATTTCAAAAGTGCATCATCTTAAAATATGAACATTCCCAGGTTATTTAGCACACTCCGACCATACCATTCTCCTGTCTATTCCCTAACACCATCTTTTTTTCCTGCCACCATTTTAATGAATCAGTCCTAAGTGTACATGCAGACTTGTGAATAGGACAGCGGGGGTGAGAGCAAAGAGAAACGTATTCATATGGTAAAAAGAAAATTGTAGATTCCTTTGGGGTATAAAATATTAAAAGTGAGTTCTGAAATAACAGATAAGCATACTTGTCTTTTGAAATTTTGTAGCTTTATTTAATCTAATTATTGGCTTCTTGAAATTTTGTTCTTCAGATTTCAAGATGATAGGATAACTAGGAATGAGGGATCTGGAGTCCCAGTATCTATATATCTAGATTCAAATTGTGGCTCTGCCACTTCATCATCTTCTCTCTTTTTTTTTTTTTATGTTCAGTTAGCCACTGTATAGTACAATAGTATATAATATATATATATATATATATATATATAGAGAGAGAGAGAGAGAGAGAGAGAGTACATATAGTATCATTAGTTTTTGATGTAGTGTTCAATGGTTCATTAGTTACATATAACACCCAGTTTACATCATAACACATGCCCTCCTTAAGACCCATCTTAACAAAGTTACTCAACATCTGGTAACTCAGTTTTTCTCATCTGCAAAAAATGAAAGTGATAGTACCTACCTCATCAGGTTGTATTAAAGACTAAGTAAGTCCATATAGAATGCTTACAATACCTATAACAGTAAGCATTCAATAATTAACTAAAATGAAAAACAGCACAATATAATGGTTAAGAGGCAACCCACAGAATGGGAGAAGATATTCGCAAATGACACTAGACAAAGAGCTGATATCCGAGATCTATAAAGAACTCCTCAAACTCAACACACACAAAACAGATAATCATGTCAAAAAATGGGCAGAAGACATGAACAGACACTTCTCCAAAGAAGACATACAAATGGCTAACAGACACATGAAAAGATGTTCATCATCGTTAGCCATCAGGGAGATTCAAATCAAAACCACATTGAGATACCACCTTACACCAGTCAGAACGGCCAAAATCAACAAGACAGTAAACAACAAGTGGTGGAGAGGATGTGGAGAAAGGGGAACCCTCTTACAATGTTGGTGAGAATGCAAGTTGGTGCAGCCACTTTGGAAAACAGTGTGAAGATTCCTTAAGAAATTAAAAATAGAGCTTCCCTATGACCTTGCAATTGCACAATTGGCTATTTACCCCAAAGATTCTGATGTAGTGAAAAGAAGGGCCATCTCTACCCCAATGCTCATAGCAGCAATGGCCACAGTCGCCAAACTGTGGAAAGAACCAAGATGCCCTTCAACGGATGAATGGATAAAGAAGATATGGTATGTATATACAATGGAGTATTATGCCTCCATCAAAAAGGATGAATACCCAACTTTTGTATCAACATGGACAGAACTGAAGGAGTTTATGCTGAGTGAAATAAGTCAAGCAGAGAGAGTCAATTATCATATGGTTTCACTTACTTGTGGAGCTTAGGGAATAACATGGAGGACATTGGGAAATGGAAAGGATAAGTGAGTTGGGGAAATTGGAGGGGGAGACAAAACCATGAGAGACAGTGGACTCTGAGAAACAAACTGAGGGTTTTGGAGGGTAGGAGGTGGGGACTGGGTGAGCCTGGTGGTGGATATTGAGGAGGGAACATATTGTATAGAGCACTGGGTGTGGTGCATAAACAATGAATGTTGGAACACTGAAAAAAATTTTAAAAAGTAGATAAAACTCAGCTGTGAATCTTTTTTTTAAATGAGGAATGAAATTAGGACAAGTTGTATACTTGAAATTAATGTAATATTGTGTGTCAAATACACCAAAACAAACAAACAAACAAAAAAAACAGATCACCTTGTGGTTTAATAATCCTCATTCTTTTGTCTTTAATCTAATTTTAATACTAAATTTGAGTTTCTGTACTTTTATTCCGGTGGTATCATATTTGTTTTTTCATGTAATATTTTCATTAGAATAGTTTAGTTAAATTTTATACTTTTTGTGATAATTACTTCTTTGCCCAGTGATTTTAAACATCTTTTTTCTAATTCCCAATCACATGGAGTTTTCTAGTTTTTATTGTTGGTGTTGCTATTGATTTCTAACGTAATTGCATTTTTTTGTTTTGTTTTTTAAGATTTCTTTTTTTTCTTTCTTTTCTTTTTTTTTTTTTTTGGCAGGCAGAGATCACAAGTAGGCAGAGAGGCAGGTGGAGAGAGAGAGAGGTGGAAGCAGGCTCCCCTCTGAGCAGAGAGCCCAATGTGGGGCTCCATACCAGGACCCTGGGATCATGACCTGAGCCGAAGGCAGAGGCTTTAACCCACTGAGCCACAGGAGCCCCCACGTAATTGCATTTTGATCAGAAATGTGGCTTATATGAAACCAATGGCATGTAAATTAGATAAATTATATTAATTATATTGTTTAGTGTGAAGAGAGTTTTCAGAAAAATTTTTTAAATAAATGTTCTATTTGTGCTTGAAAAAAAATCAAATAATGTATGAATCTTATCCAATTTCTTAAGAGCTCTGGGGATATGAAATATTTTTCATAGTTTTTTTTTTTTTGCCTTTCCTTAAAATATCTATGCATATTTCAGTTCTGCACTTAAAAATTATTTAAGGGGAGCCTGGGTGGCTCAGTTGGTTAAATGTCTGCCTTTGGTTCAGGTCCTGATCTCAGGGTCCTGGGACGGAGCCTGCTTAGCAGGGAGTCTGTTTCTACCCTTTCCCTTTGCCCCTCCCCAACCCCTGCTTGTGGTTGTTTGCACACTCTCAAATAAGTAAAATCTTTTAAAAAATTATTTAAGTAATATATAGAAATTAAAACATCAGAAGGATAGGAGAAGTCTCCCACCCTCCATTTCCATCCCTTAGGCTATCTATTCCACTTTTCAGGTTTCAGTTTTGATTATAGCTCTGAATAACAATTGTACCACTTTTATTTACATATAAGTAAAAGATGAAAAATTTAATCATTTATAGTAAAACTACTCCTTTCCTCCAATTTTGTAATTTTAGTTCTTCTACTGCTGAATAACTTTAAAAGATCATAGGTTGATCCAGCCAAGTTTGTCAATTTTGTTGATCAGTTCAAATAACAACCTTCGGGATTCATTGATTTTTCTCTATTTTCTATTATCTATTTTAACTTCTGCTCTAAATCTCAATTTCATTCCATCCACTTGCTTTGGGCTTCTAGTCTTAAGCTGAAAGGTTATGTTGTTGATTTGTGATCTCCTATAAATACTGTAGCCAATAGAAGCTAAACGTATTATCCCTCTGAAGCATTGCTTTAGCTATATCCCATTACGGTGGGTTGTCTTCATTTTCATTCATTCCAATGTATTTTCTATTTCTCTTGTGATTTATTTTGACACATTGGTTATTTAGGAATGGATGTTTAAATTCCACATATTTATATATTTCCCAAATTACCTTATTTTTCATTGTGATTATTTTGCATGATTTTTAAAATCTTTTTAAATTTACTGAGGTTTATCTTATGACCTAACATATTGCCTAACCTGAAGAACGCTCCATATGCCCTTAAACAGGAAGTAAGTATGTCTGACTATACAGGAGCTAAAGGAAAAACTCCTCAGCTTGATTCTGTGATTTAAACAGCATTAAGCCTACTGGCCGGGGTTTGATTTGGAGGCTCAACACCAGTGGAGGGGCTGTCTCTTTCACAGGGAATTCACTTCTTACTACATGTGCTAAAAGTAACCTGTGGTTAGCTAGAAACAGTATTTATCAGCCTCTTTCATGTCATGGCATACCAAAAAATGGTTTTATTTACAAGGCATACTGGAGTAAACGGAAGCAGCTCCTTGTACAACCTGGCTCTTCAAACCAACAGCATAAATACACAGAGGTGAAAGGAATACCTAAGCACACTCATATCTAGAGTGACCATATGCTCCAGGCTGCTTGTTGTCCAGGTATGACTACTAATTCTTGCTTTTTCGAAAACCTTCCAGCTGGGATAATGGACTTTATTTACTCTACCTATAACCTATCCAGGTAATACCAGCCACTACCACCAGGTTGGGAAGCCAAAATACAGCACTACTCCCACCAAATGGTTCTCAACCCCAACTGCACATTATTTTACCCAGACAACTTATAAAAAGCCAGCACTCAGTTCTACCCTCCAGACGTTGACTCTAGGCATATCTGCATGTTTAAAAGCTCTAGGTTTTCTTTTGAGTAAGGGTTAAGAATCATACCACCTAGTTTGGATAGAGCCAACCATGCAGTATCTTATCATTCTACTGTCCTTAACTTAAGCAAAATAAGGAGAAACAAACTCTAGTCTGTCCATTTTATTCCTCTCCTGCTCCAACCCAACCCCAATTTCTCTCCAAACCTTAAGAGATAACCTTTGTTACTAGCCCCCATACTCAGAACTTGTGAGACCTCCATTTATTTTTCACTCATGTGGTTGGTTTATGTTGGCACCAACGAACGCCTATTGGTCACCACCCATCTCCTATCTTCCAAAAATACTAGAAATTGCTACTCTATTGATGGTACTGTTTCTTATTTTCTAATATTGCTATTTTTGTCTATCTGTTTAGCATTTCTTTAGCCACTTTAATGGATTTTGGAAAAGGAAAAGGAAAGAAGGCTTCATCTCACCATTTTCAAAACTTTTTTTCATCATTTGATTTTTATAGGGAGCAATGTCTAGTTCTAATTATTTTCCTCAAGTACACTTTTTTGTTCTTAATACTCAGCAACAAACTTCATCAGCAATCAATTCCCATTTTCCATTTAAAAAAGGGACACATCCCTTCTGAATCCAAGATAACATTGTCAATAATAGTATTGATTAAAAGTTGTGACATGTCTTATCTCACCATCCAAATTGTCATTCAGGCTCTTATTACAGAGGACAAGTAGGAGCTTTGCAAAAGTAAAAACTGAGGGTGAGGAGATAGCTTTGGATAAATATCCTGAGTTGTTTAGATCTAACTTATATCTGATACTAAGTTTACACATAATCAGATGTTGTTAATATCAAAATTAACAGAAAATGATGCTTTTAACAAATCTCCAGTAACCTCATGTAAGTGACCTTTGTGGTCACGGTATAAATTCCGAAGTTATAAAAACTACTGGCCTCTACCACCAGTAAAATTCTAAGTATCTGCCACTAGTAAAATTCTTGCTCACCTTAGTTACACAAGTGCTGAGAAACTGTTCTGACTGGTGACTGGGGGAAAAAAATCCAAAATTGGTACCAAATGCTCATAATGTTTCAACAATTTCTGAAGGATTAATAAATTTGGACCCCTCATCACTTAATCCCACCAAATTCAATGCACAAAATTCCAGTATAAACAAGTAACTTAAATAGAACCTCCCAGCACAGACTGGGAGCTGAGTGGAAGAGGAGACCCTCCCCCGACCCCCAAACCCAAGGAGCTTGGCCAGAATTCCTGGAGCTTGGCCAGGATGAAGACCTGCCCCCACTTTCCAATCTGCTGATTTGGGTCCTACTTTACTGACAAGACCTGGACAACCAACACTTACCAGAATGCCCCACCTTTTCTTCCAAGGCCATCACAGCAGACAGGAAGCAGCAATGTGAATTTCTTTCAGACCTGCTTACAGTTCATTTTCTTCAAGATATGGTGCCTGTGGAAATGCATTTTATGGAAGCTATAGCCCTTATGGTTATGGAGATGATGGGCGTGGCTATAAACACCTGTGTGTGATGATCTGCCACCCAGTAGATTTGTTCAGCAAGCTGAAGAAAGCAGCAGAAGTGCATTTCAGTCCACTGAAGTATTGTTCATGTATTTGCCTCTGTGAGTATGATGATGGATGCTACCTTTTCAGCTGTCTGTATGTTTGGGGGCTGTACTGGATGTAGCAAATCATTTTTCCCAATTAAAAATACATTTCACAAAGGGTTTTTCAGCTTTTGCATTAGTTAGGACTATAAGGTATCTTTACAAACAGTTGCAGTGGATGATAGTTTAAGAAGAGGCTCTGAATGAGGACCTTTGGGCAGAAAGTGAAGGAACTGTGGCTTGCCTTGATGATGAGGGCAGAGCAGCTAACTCAGCAAAATCTCAGCCAATGTTCTTATTCTTTGCGATTATTCTTGGTAGTCCTTACCTCATCTGGAAAATGCTGTCTACACATAATGATGAAGTAACAATATGAACTGGCCAAGTGGTGAGGATGACCACATAGTTGCTAGAGAATATGATTTTGCTCCTGTATCTGAAGAAATTTCTTTCCATGCTGGCAATATGCTAAACTTAACCTCTCAAAGAACAGCAACCCAAAGTGCATGGCTGGCTTCTGGCTAGTCTTGATGGTCAAACAAGACTTACACCTTGTAATTATGTCAAAAGTCTTGGTAAAAGAGGTACAGAAGCAGCGGAATCCAGCAAAATTTCCAAGCAGCAACAATCTTACCAATGCAACACTAATTAAAGTAGCCACAGCTGCTGATTCTTTGGATGAACTGGAATCTGCTTTTGAATCTGTTTTTGTTGAAACTAATAAGGTTCCAGTTGCACCTGATCCCACTGGGAAAGGTGGAGATAAACAAGATCTTTGATATCTTTCATGTTTGCCTGCAACTGAACTATACTTTTTAAAAATTCTTTCAAAGAAATTAATCTACAATCCAATGAATACATTTGTTAATGGCTATTCCAGGTGTTTTACTGCTAGAAATTATGAAAGTTGAACACTAGTGTGTTGGTCTAGTGACCTGGTTACATTTTACAAGTTGTTTCACCTAGATTTTAAGATTATGGAGACTGCTACCATTCTCATCTTAATTTGAAAGTAAGATTGATGAACTATAGAACACAGTTTGCTACAGTAGGGGTCTTTAATGCTTTTTAAAGTTAGAGCTTAATTGGTTTGGAATCCTTAGAAATTGAGTGATAACATAAATATGAGAACAAAAGGCTACTTTTTTTTTTTTTTTAACAAATTTAAACTGAAGAAAAATGTTCTGATCTGTGTTAAATAAATAAATAAATAAACAGAACCTTAGAGATGGCTATAACCAAATCAAGTTCTTTAATGTTAAGGCTGCTGGTTGGCGGCCTATATAATAAAAGGTCACTGTGTCAAAACTAGTGACGTCAAAACTATACACTCCCTTCCTTCTTCCCATATTTTATTTTTTTAAAAGATTTTATCTATTTAACAGATAGAGAATCAGTGAGAGGAAACACAAGCAGGGGGAGCGGGACAGTGAGAAGCAGGCTCCTGGCTGAGCAAGGGGTCTACAGCCATACCACCCCGAACACGCGCGATATCATCTGATATTGGAAGCTAAGCTGGGTTGGGCCTGGTTAGTACTTGGATCAGAGGCTTTCTTCCTATATTTTAAACAGGATTTGTGGGGAAGGAGAAATGAAACTGGATAAATTCTAAATTCAGTCAATATAAGCGAAAAAGAATAAATTCCAATATTTTGTTGCACATCACCCAAGTTAATCAGAAACCATTTTATATAAGGATGTTTCAAATGATGTTAAAGTGGAAAAAATGTTTAGCTTATTTAAAATTCTTGTTTAGGGTCAATTTTAAATATTTAGTTCTTTAGTCAGTAAATTTTTTAAAAATATTTTAAAGTGTATTAGAAAATGGTTTTCTATTTTATGTATTTGCTATTAAATATTATCAGTGATTTAATCAATTACCAAAAGTACTTTGTGAACAATGTGAGAGACTGATGAAAGCAGCTTTGTATAATTATGCTGTTTTACAAATTCAAAGTAGTAAGTATGTTCATTTTCTTATTCTTTCCAAAGACTCAATTTAAAAAATATTTAAAAAAATTTTTTTTTTTTTTTTTTTTTTTTTACTGCTTTAAAATTTTAAAACACAGTCTGTGCTTAATAACATTTTCAAAATTGTAAGAGGTTGGTGCTATGAAGAAAAGAAGGGATAGTAGCTGGGTACAGGAAAGAAAGGAAGAGAATATTCTTAAAGTGAATGTTGATAAAATTAAGAGAAATAATGGATATCCTCAGTTAACTGTATAAAAACTTCCTACTGTTTTGGCACAACCTGGTGATGATTGTTTTAGGTACAGCAAATGTCAGAAAAATCAATAAAACTTTCTAGTTACTTTAAATCCACTTATAGCAATACCCTTTTAATTCACAAATTTAAATACACACATTCAGAGCAACTATAAAAACATATGCCTTATTTTTAAAGTGGTATTTTAAAGGATTAGCCAAAAACAATAGCAAAATTACATGATCACAATAGGCTGAATGGGCACACAATATTCTTTAAGTAAACATCAGAAAGTAAAATAATCACACAGACCTCTATTCTGTCACCAACTTATTTCAAAAACCTAATATTGGTACTCCTATGAACAATAGTACAAAAATCTCTTTATGACAAATCGCTTATGACAAACAGCATAAACCCCGTTTCATTTCTTGAGCATCTTTCTCTCTAGCATTCTTCTATACTTCCTATAGCAATTACTCTGTTGGAACAACTTAAACATCTAAAAACCAAGGCTCTACAGGAGTGGCCACTGGTTACTGATGTTAAATTCTTATTCTTTATAATAGAAATTTTGTGTATAATCGAGATGACATTTGGCATATGGCATGCCAGTCTTCAGCATGTATTGAAGTTTAAGAAAGGTGTGGAATCAGATTATTCTAATATTTAAAGTATTAACAGTAACATTGTTTTAGAAACAAAGCAAATCCAATACAATTTGGTATTATCATAATTTAGTTCTGCTCTAGCTCTTTCCACTGTTTCATACTTCTTTTTCCTGTATGAGGGTGTAAATACTTGAGAACCTAGTGGATACTGAACATCCCAATATATTTAGGAAGATTTGATTTGAATGTGTTCAGTGTAAAATAGCATCCATAGGTAAAATGCTAAGAGCTCAGAAGGTAACTGCAAAGATGTGTTTTGTACTTTTGTCAGGTATTTACAAAATTCATTTCTCCATCTCACCCATTCTATAATATTTACTACCAACACTGACACCTATATGCTCCCTGGGCTCATCTGAAGCACAGGACACAATAAATTATTTGACTGATGACTTTCGCCATTCTCCTGAAGAAGGTACATAAGGAGTAACATTCTAGATACCACAGGGAGTGAGCGCTTAATTCTCCTGGAAACCCAAATAGGCTGGTAACAGTGCACCTCCTCTTCTTCCCCAAAATACTCTAGCCTCAGAACCATGGTGTATCTATTTTTTTTCATGGTGTATCTAACTAATGGCAGACTGTCCCGTATTCCTAACCACAGCACAAAGTTGTTTGAAAACACCCAACTTTATACA
This sequence comes from Enhydra lutris kenyoni, assembly GCF_002288905.1. Taxonomy (NCBI): domain Eukaryota; kingdom Metazoa; phylum Chordata; class Mammalia; order Carnivora; family Mustelidae; genus Enhydra; species Enhydra lutris. The sequence goes on along the minus strand of NW_019154096.1, from coordinate 13,396,694 downwards.
TTTAAATCTTATTCTTCCTCTTAAGTTGTATTTTTTGTCTTCAGTCAAGCTCAGTATACCTAAGTCATCTTTTTGTGACTTTTTACTGATTTTTCTATCCAGAAACAACAAAAATCTTCTAAGTTTTCTAGAAATTTAGGAACTGCCATTTCTCAATAGTTAGCATAATATAAAGCACATATAAATTTTGAGTTATCCTGTTCCTGTGAACTGATGATGACAGATGAATTATTTTGATCAAAAATGTGGTATGGATTTGAAAACCTTTGCTTAACTCTCCTAAAGGATAAACAAATGCTAAAAGCTGATAAAGATTTTGTGGTAATGTGCTAACTGAAAAGTTCCTGAAGTTCATTTTACTAAGCCATAGCTAATACTTCAAAAGAATCTCATTCCACACTATGTGGACCTTTTTGATTATACTGCAACATAATTTGTAACTAAAGATAATTTTCCTGGCTAGCACTGTGGAGCAAGTTTGCTTAGCTTTTTCAGTGATCTGACTTCTTTTCTCTTAAAGTAAATGGTGACAAAGATTCTAAAACAAGAACCTTTGAAAGAGTTTTGAAGAACTATCCCAACACATTTATACATTGGAACACCAGTCATACTACTCTATAGGCTGACAAACTTTCTTTGTAAGGGGTTTGATAGTAAATATTTTAGGCTTTAGGCTTTAGTCTCTCAAACATTTATTCAACTGTCACTGTTGGCCAAAAGCAACCATAAACCATGAGTAAAAGAGTGTAAGTATAACTTATATAAGAGTATAAGAGTAAAAGTATAACTGTGTTCCAATAAAACTTTATGGACACAGAATCTCATATTAATTTTCATGTGTCTTGAAACTTCCTTCTTAATGAGTTAAAATTGTAAACACAATTCGTAGTCCCACAGACTATGAAAAGCAGCCACTAGGCTGGATTTGGCTTACAGGCCAGAGCTGGCTGTGCCTTATATATGGGTTTATATATGTTGCACAAAACTTTTAAATTCCAAGCCTAAAGAGTTTGGAGACTTGTTTTTTAGATTCCCTCATTTTAAAACTTATACCATACAGGTTATCTACTTTACGGATAAATACACTCACATGAGAAAAAGAAAATAATTCAGAATACATACCTCTACTTAAAGAAGAAAACAAAATCTGCAAAATGAATGTTTCACCTTAAAACATATAATTAGGAAACATTTAAAATCTTTATTCTATGCAGTATAAAACAATATGCTTAGATTTGGTACATAATTTCTTTGTTTTTACTCTGGGAAAAAGGCAATGAGGAAAAGGTTTATAAATCTCTCCATTCTTTTTATACAAAACTGCAATTGAAATCAGCAATTCCTTGTATGTGCAACCATCAACTCTGAATATGTGAATTATACCTAGGAAGTGGAATTTACCTAGATGAATTATGGGTGCTCTTCTAAAATGTACAATTATATCAGAGGACACTATGACTTCTACAATTTGGGACAGTTTTGAATACGAAACTCCTGACTCCATATATATATAAGGAATCAAAAATACTCCTTCCAGTCATCAAGTATAAAAAAACTTCACAGTCTGATTTACCTTTATCAAAGGTAAAATGATTCACTGCTGCATTTCATGGATTATTTTGATCCTCAGTAGTTCCTTAACACAAAATAAATTTCGCATGAACTTTTTATCTCTTTGGGTTTTCCAAAGCAAGATACTAATACAAAATGTACTGAACTGGCAGAAGTCCATGGGCTAAAGAAAAAGGAATTAAATATAAAATGTTCACCAACTTTATCCTTTCTAATTTTCAATAGCTTCAGGTATTGAGACCTAATTGGTTTCTTGTGTCTATCCATTATGAACATAACTCAATCTTCTATTTCAATACTCCTCAGTGTCGACTTTCCGTTGGTGCTTTACCGTGCGACGTAGAAGATCATTTCGTCCAACTTCCATCATCTGTTCTTCCCAAGATTTCATTTCATTATAATAACGAATTTTATCATCATTAGCAAGCTGAATATATACCTGAGAAAAAGTGTTAAGTGTTAAAATGATTTCTTTAGAAGAGTCTTCTACAATTAATTTCTGGAACACTCCATATATTCTAGAAATCACCTTACTGTTCTACATGTGTAAAAGGGACAGCAGAAGGAAAGTTTTTTGAAATAAAAGATGAGAAAAGGGCCAGAAATTAAGATTTTTGCAAGAATTAATAAAGCTGGTATAATTTTAGGGCTTGGGATGTGGGAAAGAAACAGAGGCAAGGAGTGATTATCACTGGATAGAGTGAGCACTCAGAGTTATGAGTGACATTGTTTTAAATACCAGTTTTATTTGCAGTTAAAAACTACCAGAAGAAAAAAACCAAACTGTTTCTAAGGATATGAAAATAATTTTAAATACTTTAACTGTGCTATTAGTGATACAAAGTTGTTTTCACATGAATCGAGCCTTGCCCTAATTTTCTCACAGATATTTTAACTAGACACTTGAAACTAAAACCATACTACTTACTTGCTTTTGAGAACTAGAGAGATTTTTCCAGTTTTCATTTATAGTCTTCAGCTTTACCTGTAAAATACGTATGTCTAAGTACCAGATACACTTCAGTGGTTAAAGATTTTTTATTATTCATTTCAACAATAAAATTTCAGATGTCAAGAATCACAGACAAAGTCTCCTCAATTCCTACCTTTCTTTCCAAATAAAAACTACTACACCGTTAAAACATACAAAAAGTGAATAGGATGAAGATATTTATCTTTTCATTGAGATATAATCAACATGTAACATTTTATTAGTTTCAGGTATAAACTTGATTATTTGTATGTACTGTGAAATGATCACCACCATAAGTCTAGTTAACATGTCACAAAAATGCAATTACAAAAATTTTGTGATGAGAACTTTTAAGATACATTCCAGGCAACTTTAAAATATTAACTACAGTCACCCTGTTGTACATTATATCCTTAAGACTTATTTCTATTTAAAAATACAAGTTTGTACCCTTTGACCATTCTCACCCCATTTTCAGCCCCAGCCCTAACCTCTAACAACCACGAATCCATTCTCTGTACCTATGAACTTGGTTGTTTCCAAGATTCCACATCTAAGAGATCACACAGTATTTGTTTATTTCTTATTTCACTTAGCATAATGCTCTCAAAGGCCATCCATACTGTTGCAAATATCAAGATTTCATTCTTTTTGATGGCTGAATAGTCCACTGATAAATAAAACAGTTTCTTTATCCATTCATCCATTGATAGTGGGATTGCTTCCATGTCTTGATTATTGTAAATAATGCCCAATGAACATGGAAGTATGCAGACATATTTTCGAGTTAGTGTTTTTGGTTCCTTTGGATAAATACCCAGAAGCAGAATAGCTGGATCATATGGTAATTCTATTAATTTTCTGAGGAACCTCCATACAATTTTCTATAGTGAGTTGCAATTTACATTTCCATCAACACATGTACAAGGAGTCCCTTTTCTCGGCATCCTTGCCAACACTCGTGATCTTCTCAGCTTTTTTATAATAGCCATTCTTTTTGGTAACAGCCATCCTTTGATAATATCATTCTGAGGTGGTATCCCATTGTGGTTTTGATTTGCATTTCCCTCATCAGTACTGATCCTGAACACCTTTTTATGTACCTATTAGCCATCTGTATGTCTTCTTTGGAAAAATGTTTATTCAGAGAATCTCCCCATTTAAGAAAAAAGATTTTATTTATTTATCATAGAGAGAGCACACAAGCAGGGGGAGTGGAAGGCTGAGGGAGAAGCAGGCTCCCCTCTGAGCCAGGAGCCTGATGCAGGACTCGATCCAAAGACCCTGTGATCATGACCCCGGAACAAAGGCAGACACTTAACCAACTGAGCTATCCAGGTACCCCCCTCCCCATTTTTTAATCAGATTTTTTTTTTTTTTTTTTTACTATTGGGTTCCTTTATATATTCTAGATATTAGCCCCTTATCAGATATATGATTTTCCTTTTTTTAAATAAAGATTTTATTTATTTATTTGACAGAGAGAAATCACAAGTAGGCAGAGAGGCAGGCAGAGAGAGACGGGCAAGCAGGCTCACCGCTGAGCAGGGAGCCCAAAGCAGTTCTTGATCCAGGACCCTGAGATCATGACCCGAGCTGAAGGCGGAGCCTTACCGCACTAAGCCACCCAGGTACCCAGATATATGATTTTCAAATATTTTTCTCGCATTCAGTAGGTTGCCTTTTCACTTTGTTAATGGTTTTCTTTGCTATGTGGATGTATCCTTTTTGATTCACCAATATTAATAATTCAAGTATAAATCTATATTCCTATGATAGACTAACTTCAAAGACTAAGTGTCTTTATTTCTTCCCTGTATCTTAATGTTTTATTCTAAAATTTGTGCCAAAGTATTTAGTTGTTGTCATGGGAACAATATAACACTAGTCCTTAATTCTACCTAGCTGAACTTAATTATATGACTTGGAAAAAGTCATTATTACCTCCCTTAGGCTTGGTTCTTCATTTATAAAATTAAAAGGATTCAGGGAACCCATGATTGGAGAGAGGCAGAGAGGAGAGTCAGCACACCTCATACAGCTTGTGCTGTTGCTCCCACAAAGGAGAGACTAAATGGGAATAAATGGGTGGGAGGAGAATGAGGGGCAGGGAGAGACACACAGGGGTAGGAGAAAGCAAATGTGAAGGAGAGGGGTAAATGGTCTAAAAAGTATTTGTTTAAAGCTAAGAGGAAATTATCAGTGACTTTAAGGAAAAACAGAATGAACAATGAGCTTTACCATTTTTTAAATTTTAAATTTTTTCCTATCAACAAAAATGGAGGTACCAGATAGTATCTGAGACTATATAACCATTATACTTTGAACATCTTAAAACTTACCTTTATAAACACATCTAATATATTCAGGGACAGTTACTCACTAAACAACTGTTCTCTTAGCTTTGCAAGGAATTGCTTTAATGTTCTCAATTCTTTAAGTTTTTTAAAAGCTTATATTTAATCCATAAAGTTTTGTATTCACTGAGTTCAAAAATAATTTATAAAGTTGCATGCCTAAATAATCTGAGCTTTCACCATTCATTAAAGAAAATTAAAAAGATATAAAGATACTGACTTTTGCTCCCTCCTAAAACCCATTAAACAAAGCCCTTCCACCATGGAGGACACAGTGAGATGATATGAACCAAAAGGGACCTCACCAGTAGGCAACCTTGACGCTGTCCTGGTCTTGGACTTCCCAGCCTCCAGACTGTGAGCAAAAAATTTCTACTGTTTATTTTTTTTTTAACATAAAAGAATATACATTTCTTATGGCATAAACCCATGTGGATAAAAACAACAGGCGAGGGCACTATCAACAAAAAATTTTAGAAGCTGAAAAGCAAGTGGAGAAATAGTGACTTACCTAACCAACAAGGCAGATTCCCAAGTTGGCACTGGGAAAGCCAAAAAAGCAAACTGGTTTACAGTGCAGAATTCCCAGGTAGCTCAGGAATTGGCAGCATCAGATAGGTAGAAAACAGAGGTGAAAGTTGGGCTTAAAACAGGAGACTGACTGAAATTCTCTTGAAAAGGAGATTAAATCCCCACCATGGGCAGATTCTAGGATTTACCCTCTCTAAAAGGGTATATTTACCCCAGGTATTGTTGGGGCCAGTGAAGATTCAGTAAAAATGTATACAATATCCCAGAAAGAAAGGCAAAAAAGGCTAAGAGAAAACAATACAGAAAAGAAAATCAAAGGACCAGCGCAGAAGACTCTTTCTCTTAGAGAGAACAGAGGAAAAAAGGGGGAGCAAAGGAAGAAAAAAGAAAGATCACATTCAAAGGACTAATAATCAAAATGGCTTATACTTCTCAAAAGCATTAACAAGAAGCTACAACGGGCACCAGGGTGGCTCAACTGGTTAAAGTGTCTGCCTTTGGCTCAGCTCATGATCCTGGAGTCTCCAGATTGAGTACCACATTAGGCTCCCTGCTCAGCAGGGAGTCTGCTTCTCCATCAGACCCTCACCCCTCTCATAGTCTCTTTCTCTCAAATAAAATCTTTAAAAATAAATAAATAAATAAATTAGAAGCAGCTACAAGAGAAAGAAGCACTATTTTTAAAATTTTGAAAGAACATGACCCCATACTAGAATTCTATGCCCAAACTATCAAACAATGTAAGGACAGAATATTTTCAGACATGCAAAAACTCAAAAAGTTGATCTCCCACATACTCTCACTGGGGAGATGCTGTAACAGAATCAGTAAACTAAGAAAGACAACAGAAGCAAAAGCACCACAAAAGCTGAATGTCAACTGTGCACTAACCATAAAAGGCAACAATTAAATTGGAACAAATCAGAGGCACCACCCTGAAACTGACAGAACAGCTAATGTATCTTAAATGCACTGAAAGCCAGTGAATGTATTTAAGAGTTTAAGGCTAAATTACAGATAGTATATAATAAGCTAAGGAAACAAAAACACAAAATACAATGAACTTCAGTGGAAGTGAGTTTTGTAAGAAAGGAAAAATAATCATAGCAAATGGCACAGCTCAGCCATGACTAAGTTTACATTATCATAATAACATACTCAATACTGAACTAACGAAAATTCTGATAACTATACTGGGATGCAGGTGAGTGGAAACATGAACAGCGGGATAAGATGATATTAAATGTTAGTCTTATATAGTGGGAGGTAATGCCTAAAATACAGATAAGGCTTAAAATTGAAATAAATCAAGAATTAATAATATAAGGTATTATTTAGAGATAAGCAGTAAATATCACAAGAGTCAGCAAACAGCTGAAAGTATCTGCTTCTGGAGTAAGCAGTACGACAAGGCTGTGAAACCTGGTACCTTTCATAACAAGTCTTATTTTTATTCTTTTAACTATGAGGATGTATAACCAGTATTTTTCAAATGATTAAAAATGAGATTTGCATTAATTTTAATTTCCCAGGATAGGGTACCTCAGCCATTAAGCTTTCTAGGTGATTCCAAGACACAGTCTTCTATGGATCATAGGATTCTCATATAGCATACAATTTTCTTATACTGATAAAATCCAAAGTAAGTTACTAACTGAGCAAATTTCAACTAAAAAAATAAACCGATATGCATTTTAGTAATGTAAAGATAAAGAAACAGAATTTTTAAATCCCAAGGAGTGGGGCGCCTGGGTGGCTCAGTTGGTTAAGCATCTGGCTCTTGATCTGGGCTCAGGTCATGATCTCAGGATCCTGGGATCAAGCCCCGCATCAGGCTCCCCACTCACCGGGGAGTCTGCTTGTCTCTCTCTCTCCCTTCATCCCTCTCCTTGCGCTCCAGCTCTTGCACTCTCTCTAAAATAAATAAATCTTTAAGAACATAAGGTAAAATAAAATCCCAACGAGTAAATCAGTGAAAAGTATACATCCAGGGAAGACTACGTCACATATACATTATTTAATCATACATTAAAGAGATTTCTGAAATGAACTACAGATCCAAATAACCCAAAATGTGGCAGAATGGCAAAAAACCTTCATCTCCAGATTGACAACAGTGAGGGATCTGAACACTTTTCTTACCATATCATATTATAAAAGGAAAAATACAATTCCATATTTGGAGCTTCTAAGAAGGAAATAAAGGAAAGAATAAGCCTTAGCAGGAATGACAAGCTTCTTTCTTTCTTTGACATATTCATATGATGATATTCATATGTATAATACATTCCCATGGACATAACCAAAATTTTATTAAAGGATATAACAGGAAGCAATAGGTTATACTCAAATCCCAGTACAAAATATTGTAATTCTACTCTCATTCTTTCCCAGTGATTACAAAACAGTTAAGAATTGCCAGGTAAGGGGTGCCTGGGTGGCTCAGTGGGTTAAAGCCTCTGCCTTTGGCTCAGGTCATGATCCCAGGGTCCGGGGATCAAGCCCCGCATCGGGCTCTCTGCTCAGCAGGGAGCCTGCTTCCTCCTCTCTCTCTCTGCCTGCCTCTCTGCCTACTTGTGACCTCTGTCAAATAAATAAATAACATCATTAAAAAATAATAATAATAAACATAACAATAAAAATATAAAAAGAATTGCCAGATAAGAAGTCTCCAGAACTTTGAAATACTTATGAATTTGAAAATGTTATTTTTTTAAATAAAAAAAATTGAATATACATTATTAGCCACTAAGTACTCAAATTAATTTTATGTGGTAAGAAAAAGGGTTTTCTTTTAAAAGACATATAAGAAAGAGGATCTTATTTGTATACTTATTTATAATAATTTACTTTTCTTTACCTCCTAACATGGCACCGCTACAACTTTCTGTCTAAATATTTTAAAATTAAAATAAATAAAAATTTAAAAAACAAATGCTGTTTTCTGTTTTACCTGTGATGTACCATCCTTAGTTTCCTGGAACCTTTCAGCTATAAAAATGTTATAAGCTGAGCGAGGTCTTTTCGGTTTTCCAAGCATTGTTAACTCCTGAGTAACAAAAATGAAGAGTTAGATACAGTTTTAACTTGTGTGAGACTTAACTTTACCTACAGAAACTTTATTCACTACTATGCACTGTGGAAAGTTCCTGTGAGTGAATGTTATAATTCTCATACAAAATGATTATTCATTCTGGAGATGACAATTTTTTTTGATAGCACTAAGTTTTCAAAATTATAACAGATCTTATGAGTTATTTTCCATACAAAAACAATTTCCTTTACATATGATTTTCATAGTCTCCACAAACTGAATAACTGAGCACATATGCACAAAATCTTTTTTAAAGGTTAAAACAATCTCAGCTTCATCTTTACAGGACACTACCATCTCCCAGTCACTACGTGGATCCACCACAACTCATGAACACTAGACTATCTGTTTAACAATCTCATTTTCTTCTCTGACATCTCTCAACTTTTAAACCTCAACGATGTGTTAAATTCAAGTCTTTTAATTGGGTACCAAAGAGCAGGGGAGGCAGGAGATGGAAAAGAATACACATATTCCTTGCTGTTTAAATCAATTTAGTTTCTGAGTTTCAGAGAATAAGAGATACTGCATTATCCTACTTAGTTTCTGAATTTGGACAGTAGTACTTGTAATTTATAAAAGTATATGGCTTTTAATGGTAATTTGGTTAAAGTCAATAACCCAATTTTTATTCATAAGTAAAAGTAGGACCCCTGTGATTTATTATCTTCTCCCTGAACTTCTCAGTCATAAAACTACTGTAGACTCCAGGCACTTCATAACTTAACTACTTCCCAATTTTGTTTCTAGAGCTACTGCTAGAGATTTCTCTCCCAGGTGCTCTACTTGTAACTTCCTGATCGCCACACTTCTCACCTGATCTCTACTAGTTAGCACTGGGAATCTTCAACAGAAAGAAAAATTCCAACAGGGAGTGAAAATGGAAGTCTGAGAGAAAAAATCCTTCAGGCCTCAAGTTTCTGGTTCTACATGCCAGGAGCTTGGAAGTCATCACTTCCTGGCAGTAAGTATAAAGTTTAACAGACCGAAAAATCTACAACCTTCTTTGGATCCAAGAAAGGAGGAAACAGGGCAAACTGATGCCCCCTAGACTGGAGACATACAAGGGAATACATGGAGTCGAGGCAAACCCTGCTGGAACCAGTGCTGGGGTAGGAAAACCCCTACTGTAATAAATGAATTGCTGGATGCTCTCTGTGGACAACTCTTAGAGCTTAAAAACAACAGGGGGACCCAATCACAGGAGAGTCCTCACAGTATTGTGAGACCTACCTCTAGGAGCTAGACCAGATTTCCACAATAAATACCAGGAAAAAAATGCCCTCCTGCTTCTATAAGGAGAAGAGGGGAGAGGAAAAGAAACTATTTTGAAATGCCTGAGTACTCAGTTATTAAGGCCTGCCTCAGGCCTTAACAGCTAACCCAGAACCTAACTGACCTAAGTGAAGGGAAATACCCAACTCCTGCACACTCTAGCCATCCTGTCCCACACCTAAGGGGGAGGCAGTGTGTGTAGGAGTGAACTAAGAAACTCTTCTGAAGTTCACAGACCAGTGGCACAGGCTCACTGAAAGATAAGGACCGAATCCTAGGACTACAGAATGCTTCTCTTGCCCCCACACCTATCATACTACTAAGGCCTATTTACAGCAGTTCCTTCCACCCAGCACCTCATGTCCATCTATCAAGAAAAAACTTCCAAGGCATACTAAAAGGCAAAAAAACATAATTTGAAGAGACAAAGTAAGCATCAGAACCAGATATGGGGGGATGTTGAAATTATCAGACCAGGAATTTAAAACAACTAGGTTAATATGCTGAGGACTCTAGACTGCATGCAAGACCAGACTAGCAATAAAAAACAGAGATGGAAATCCCAAGGATGAACCAAAAGAAAAAAAAAGGTATAAAAAATGCTGTAATAGAAACGAAGAATGTCTTTGATAGACTTATTAGACTGGACACAGCTAAAGAAAGAATCTCTGAACTAAAGGCCATATTAACAGAATCCTCAAAAATCCAAAAGCAAAGAGAACCAAGACCAAAGAAACAACAACTGAACCAACTATCCAAGGTCTATGGGCCAACTTACAACAGGTGTAGCAAACGTGTAACGGGAATACAAGGGGTGCCTGGGTGGCTCAGTCAGATAAGAGTCTGCCTTCAGCTCAGGTTGTGATCTCAGGGTCCTGGGATCAAACCCTATGTTGGGCTCCCGGCTCAGCCAGAAGTCTGCTTCTACCTCTCCTTCTGCCCCCTCCCCTGCTCATGCTCACGTGCATGCGTGTGCTCTCTCAAAAAAATAAAATCTTTAAAAAAATACTGGGAACATGAGGAGAAAGAGTAAGAAACAAAAGAAATGTATGAAAGGGAAATCCTCTATGATTGCCCAATCCTCATTTCTGGTCCTCTCCACTCTTACCACTGGATGGCTGCATTAAAGAAGAGGGGAGAATAAAAGAGGGAGAATAAACTTTGGTAATCACACCTCCAAATACTATCCCTAAGCAGACACCGTATTTCTCTTATTATCTTTTCTGGTTTCCTTTTACTAATTGGATCAGAAGACTAGATTACTATCTAGATTACTGACTTTAAAATGGATGAGTCCTCAACACTGGTGCTAGAAGGGCTTAACATTAGGTCCAGCGAGAGAAATGTTGGTATCTCACATCAAAGTCTCAAATTTACTTTTCCAAAGAAATAGTTTTAGCTCTGGTGACCATTTTCTATAGTCTGTGTACTGGACCAGCAAGCTGACTACTTCATACCTAACACTGGTTTTACAGAAAAATGTAGTCTTTCAAGCAACAGAATTTAAGTGAATTAATAACATTAAGCTGGGAACTACAAACTTTGAACCATGTGGGGTTTTTAATAAGGAAAAACCGAATTTCATCCTATGGACACTTCTTACTTGACTAGATACAGTAAGTCACTTCTTCCTGATGTGTTAATAGATTCAGTCTATTCAGCAACATTCAGCATCAAACTCACCATTACTTATAAAACAAGTCAAATCAGCAGGTTATTCTAGCTAAGACCCAGAAGCAAAGATCCTTGTAATTCCTGATTTGGCTGTTTCATAACTCTGTTCCTACAGCTTTCATGCTAGTCCTAACTACGTATCTTAAATAGAGATACATCCAAAAGTAGTAACAAGGGTTTCCAAGACAGACTCAGTGCCAAGTGGTACTAGTGGCAGAATAGAACGATCTCATTATTTCCTAAATGGGGTACCCCTGATGACATTCCACCATTTAGCCACACATATAAAAATTTAAAAAAAAACTCCCTATATTCATAGTTACATAAATTTCAGTCCTTTGCCAAAGGAAAAGAATATTTCATTGATACTCACTCTTTTTTTTATTAATGCTTTCTTTTTTAAACGTTTTTGCTGGATTTCTTTTTCCAAAGATACAATCTGACTTGGAGTTAACTGTTCTTGAATTCTGTTTATCTCTTCTTTGTATGCCTGCCAGTCTGCCCTGTAAGCATCTTCATATATCTATAAATAAAAAACATAGATAAGAAGTCAATAAAGTACCCCTGGTAAATTAAACATGGCACACCTACAGGGAAAGACAACTGCATGACTTCAGATAAAGACAGACTGAACTACCAAGTGAAAAATGTGCTCTGGAATCACATGTATATGGATTAAAAACCTGTATTTTTCATATACATGCTAACCAAGGTGAGAGTCTAAGAATTAGTCTTCAACTTCAGATTGCTGCCAACACGTCATGATCACTGCCGTACGTTCATATTCTAACCGTTTATGTGAATCAGAATGTATGAAGTTCCTTTATAGATAATTGGTATTAAATAAATTTTTTTTGGTACTTAAAGGACATGACTACTGTTTTTAACTGCAGAATAACTGGCCAGCAATAGTGAAAAACCAATATGCTTACTTTTTTCTCTGAATCAGGAAGTTCCCTCCATAGTTGGGCGATTTTTCTAATTAGTTCTGAGTTTTTTGCATCTATAGATTGGAATAAAATGAAAAAAAGTCACAATTTTATGTCTCAGGATTAATTTCTAAAGACTTCTAGGAAAGCATAATCCATCAGCTCTAAGTTTTATTACAGATATCTCTATACCACACAACACTGAATACAATGATGTAGGTTTTCTTTAATCAGCTAATTTAAATTTGATACATAATTCCATTATTTTATTCAACATTGTTAAAAATCTGTTATCTAAAAGTTAAGAAGTATATAACATATCCCCAAATAGTCCTCAGAAATTATTAGCTTAAGCAGTTGGGTAATCAACTTCTTCAAGCTTTTTACCTCATTTTTCAGACAAAACTTTTTTCCCAGTCTTTCAGGAATTATTAAGTTCATAAAACCTGACTAAACAATAAAATATAGTCTTGATTCATGTAACATCAATTGTATTTTAATTACAGAAGTACTATATGCAAGCCAACTCTTCCAAAATCAATTAATCATTCCCCATTTCCTTCCTCACCTTAACTGGAACAACCGGGATGTATGGAAATATTTTAACAAACCACTCAGTTTGAACTACCATATTTTAAAAGATCTGAGTACTTCTGAAACATGTTTCTTAAACCAATTCTTTATAATGTAAGAATTTTCATTAAAGCACATTTGGTTTTCACAAGTGCCCTCTGAAAGGGCTTTAGAAATCGTAAATAAAGTTAACTGTTATTTAGTTATTACATTTATGCCACTAGAACCCCAAATGAAGGTCCATAGCCTTTCTAGGGAGTGAACAAATATCCTACCTGGAAATCTCTTTTTTCAGGAATTCAACCAATTTCCAGTGAAAAAGCTCTTGAAATTAGCAATAATTTGTATAGAGCTTTACAGTTTATATATATATAATAACGTAAGTTATTATTTCATTGCAACTTCCCTGAAGTAGGAGCTAAGTAAAAGATGATTTATCAATGGTGCTCCAGGCCAATGGCAACTATATCCCCCCAATTCAGCTTTTTCATCCTCTTCCCTGGATGCTTTCCACTCCACACGCTGCTATTTTTAAAATACCTTTCATTAAATTAGTAAGTCAGGAGGATAAAGTCAATGATATCCTAACAGCACTGTCTGGTGACTGCCGATAGCTACACTTGCAGTGAGCATGGCATAACCCAGAGTTATGATTCTATGGAATCACTAGAATCACTACGTTGTACACCTGAAACTAGTAACACTGCGCATCAACTATGCATCAAAAAATACATATATTGTAAGAAAATAAAATAATACTTTTCATTAACTTATTTTTAAGGCATTTTGACTTGGTAAAAAATACGTCATACTTCCTATTTTACAGACCACTAAAAATAATTATGTTCGCACAGTCAATGGATGCTTTGAAAATGCAAATCAAGTTTGAAGTTTAACCGTTTAGTGTCCTCTTTATTACTTCAGACAAGAATAAATGCTCCAAAACTCCTTACCTGGGTTCTGAGCTTTAAATATGGGTAGCTGTTCTTTAGAAAATCGAACATATGAAGTCAGAGGCTTCTTTGGGTAACTATTCGCGGTGGATGAAAAACATCTCGGTACATACGCAAAACTACGTATAAAGAAAATAACCAATATAAAGTATTTAAGTGACAATATTCATCGGTATATGACAGAGATACCAAATGAGATGTCATCAAGATGCTATAGATGACACCATGTTAGTGACATTTAAAACCCTGTCCTAACCGGAAGGAAGACCTGCAAAACTGAAGTCTCAAAACTCTACCTATGCCTCCTAGGAAGAGCAAGGTGGAGGAAAGGTCCTGGCCGCCGCCTCCCTAACGCCTATACTGATGGCGGGAGGCTCGTGGCGCGACTTCGCAGAGAACTCGGAACCGGTGCTACAAGAGTGGACAGTGCGGTGGGGCGGGAAGGAAGAGGAAAGGTGGAGGGTGGCCGGAAAGACTACTGGCGTCTAGGCCTGGTCTCAAAGGCACCTAGGCAAAGACGAGGTCTGAATCAGAGGGCCATAGTGGCCCGCACCTCCTAGGAGGGACAAAAAGTATACACTCCAACCCCAGAGCGTCCTGGGCCGTGCCACCTCCCGAGATAGCAGGTGAGCGGTCCCACCTGAAAGGAGAGCGCAGTCGACTTCCACAGCCCGCGCAGAGGTCCGATCCGGACTTTCCCAGGGCACTCAGCACGCTCCACACGCACCGGAAAAGCGCCATTGCACCAGCCAAGTAAGCGACCGGGCACCAATCTCGTCGAAGCCCTGCGGCACAAGAGAACAACTCCAACAATGACTAGAACCCGCTGGCGACCTTCCGCAGTTTACTCTCATGCCCGCCACTCGCGAGGCACCATGGGAAATCCGTTAGCATCCGGTTGGTAGTAGGGGTGGGGCAAGGCAGAATTGACGCAGGCGCTGTAGTGGCTGCTGTAGTGGGCGGGGCCGCAAAGTAGGAGGAGCTCGGGGGCGGAGAAAGGAAACCGCAGCCCGGCTTGCCTGCGGAGGGTCCTGGCCTTAAGGGGGAGCAGCTGAGCCACCTCTGCCCCCGGCCCCCGCCCCCCCTCCGCAATCTTTTACTCCGCGGGGCCAGGAGGCTGGTGGAGGCACTGCGGTGGTCTCAGCTTGCTTGGGCTGTGCTGGCTGGCGTCTGGCTGTGACGACCGAAAGGGCTAGTACGTAACAAACAAGTTTACTACGAGGACACGGATAACTGTGCCGCACCCGCTGCTCCGAGGTGAAGCTGGCGGGTGCCGCGCCGAAGAGCGGAGCCGCTCAGTTCGAGCCGGAGCTGGAGCTCTAGAGCCCAAAAATACTGCGGGGGCGGGGGTGGGGGAGTGGAAGGTAGGGAGTGTTTTCAAACCTAAAAATGCAGATGTCCTGGCCTTGCAGCAGTGCCTAATTAAGTATGTCTGTGTGAGGCCGGTGAATCTGTTTTCAACAAGTTCCTCACGGTTTAAAAAGTTCTGATGCTGGTGATCTTGGGACCACATTTAAAGCAGTACTGATCTAGACGGTCCTCCTATCCACTGCAGCTATCCCAGACCTGTTCTTCGAGCCTGACATCCAATCCTGCTTAATTTCTAGAAAGGGGACTTTGGCTAATTAGTTGTGCAGAGGCACTACCTAGTCCCAGCGTTCATGTTAAAGTCTTGATCCGGAAATATTGCATCCCCTAAGATTCAGTTTTCCCCTCTGCAGATGAGGATGTTGGACTAGATTAGTTTTCCCAAAGTCCTGAGAACATGTGGCAAATATTCCTTGAGATATTGATTGATATGCTGTACAACCATTTTCTGTGCAGACAATGGCATGAAAAAGATTGGGAAGACCTAAACTGAAAGTTTCTAAGGATCAGCTTTTACATTTCGAATTATTTCCAAGATAGCCACGTCCTGAAACAACCTCTGTTGAGTAGCTATAATTGTTAATTCTTAATTGAATAATTGAAAATTCGTACCACTGTAATTAAGCTGAGAGTCAACTGCCTTTCTGTAGCTTTGAAACATTGGCCCTTTGGTGTTACAAAGGACTAAGCCCACTTCTTTTAAGTGGTAAGTAAGCAACTATTACTTTTTCTATCTATATTTTTCTATCTATCTATCTATCTATCTATTTCTATCATCTGTTCATAGACTGTCAGGGTTGAAAGGACCTTCCCAGATCATCTGTTCGATCTTCCCATCTTGTCATGAAAGAAACAGGTTTTTTCTGATTATATAACTATATACAGGGTCCCAAATGTGGGTAAAAGACACGACATTCCTTCACTCTCAGTAAAGTCTAATGAGAGAAGCAAAGAAATAAACAATTAAAATACATTGCCAAGATAGAGTAAGTATAGAATACACTTCCTTATAATTACATTTTAGCTGAATTCTCAATTTTTCTCTGTACTTTCTAGAATGTTTTTGTTCTTTCAGATGTTTGATAAAAGTTAACCTTCTTTTGGATATTTAAAAATCCTTTTGTTGTTTTAAAGTGTCATTTGAGGGATGCCTGGGTGGTATATTTAGTTAAGCCTCGGACTCTTGTTTTCAGCCCCGGTCATGATCTCAGATTCCAGGGATCTACTGAGCCGCCTAACGGGCTCCATGCTCAGCATGGAGTCTGCTTGAGATCCTCTCTCTCTCTCTCTCTCTCTCTCTGCCTCTCCCACTCATGCTGTCTCTCTCTAAAATGAATAAAATCTTAAATATTAAAGTGTCATTTTGATAAATCTTCCTATACAGATCTTACAAATCTGATCTATAATATTTGTTTTCATCAGATACCACTATTCCTTTACATTCATTTACATGCAGTGTAATTTTATTCTGAATGCAGCATTTATGAAAATAATCCTACCTACTTACTGAAATTGTTTTAAACAAAAAGACATATGATTTCATTTATATTTACTTTATGAAATGTGAAGACTTGCCACAGACTTTCCCAGGGCTCTGTTAGTTTTGTTTTAAATGTATATCTTCCCCCGTGACTTCAACTATCAGTTATATTCTCATGATTCCCATATTTTATATTGAATCCCCACCTCATTTTAGTTCCAAATCTATATAACCACTGCCTTGTGGACATCTTTACCACCATGTCTCACAGATACTTCAATTTTCCCTGAAGAGAATTCACTATCTTTCTCCCATTTTGAACTCCTTCTCCTGGTAAGAGGCACCAGTATCCCATTTGAATTATCCAAGCTAATAATTTGATAAATCATTTTATAATTTTTCCCACTGACACTGCAACTAAGCTACTACGAGTTTGCTTTTTGGTAAGTCACAGAGACTACTATACAGGTGGAGTTGTCACACAAAGTAAACTTTATTCGCAGCAAATAAAGAGATCATGGGGAATAAACTTCAAAGATCTGACTCTCTGAGCAAGGCTGAATGGGTTCCTTTTATTTGCGTTAGGATGAATATTTAGATAGGGAAGCCTTGTCATTGTAGGTAGGACTGGGCATAAAGTCACACATGCAGCTTAATAAAACATGCCTTAACATTGTAGTATAAATGAGGCTCAAATGAGGCTTGTGTTCCTCCTTGGGTGGAGATTTTACTATTATAATGAGGTGAAGGTCAGTCATTTCACAGGTCACTCCATGGTCCATCTCTGTAGGTGTGAGTTGGGGTTAATCTCAGATTGGTCTGGGTGGTCTGGACCAGTGGATCTCTACCCAGACAGATGTTATCGCTTAAGGGGTAGTTTTGTTTTCCTCCTGAGGATGCTATGCCCCTAGGGTCTTTTGCCTGAGTTACGGATAAGCTGAAAGGAAAAAGGTGGGAAAAGGCCTATAGGTACAGGCAGGCAAGCAGTAAAGGTCAGGTCTTGGGGTCTAGCTGGTAACAACATTTCTCCCCCATCAATCAGCTAATGGTAAGTATTGCTGATTTTACCTCATTAACCTCTGGTAAGTTTTCCTTCTCCAGTCAAATTGCTGTTGCTTTTGTTTGGCCAGTAATATGTTGGCAAATCAGCTTTCCAAAGAGAAAGCCCTAGTTTGTAGTGTTTGCTGAGATCTGTGGTATAAATTCTCCTGCAGTGGCTCATTTCCAACTACCGTGATGTCACCACACCTGGAATTGAGAAGAGCTATATATATATATATACATTTGTATATATATAAACACACACACACACAACTGGCTCTCCAGACCAATACCAGCCCGCTCCTGTATGTCACTGGTTCAGGCTCTGACATCTTTTCCCGAACTCTTACAGGAGTTTTCCTACTTTCATCTTATTTCCTTCCTAACCATATTGTGCCCAGTCACCTACTCATTCTTTCTAAAAGACAAATTTTATCCCTTCACCTGCATAATATTGAGACAGACTCTATGCTAATGAAGGATAGTTGAAGAGAGGCAGACAGGGATGACCCCTCCCCCGACTCCCAACCCACCCTAAGAGGACTCAACCCTTAAAAGGATTTTACACCACCCCAGAAGGAGCCCTCTGCCCTTTCCCCTGTGATAGGTAGATGACAAAAACTTGATTGGGTGACAGACACATTGAGGGTTAATCAGATTAAACAGCTGCCATCAAGCCCCCCAAAACCTCTAGTCTTAGAAACTCCTGATGGCAACCCTCTCAGTCTCCCTCCTTTGGAAGCTTTATACTATTGCTCAATAAACTGCTTTGCTACCACTCAATAAACTTTGCTTTGCTGCCCAACACTCTTCCTCTGGTTACCTCTTCGTTCTTCAAAGAAGTGTGACCAAGAACCACGGGCAATAAAGGTAAAGAAATCCTGCAACAATGCCAGATAGGCGATTTTCATATATCTATATTTGAAACCTTCAGTGGTTCCTGATGACCTACAGAATCAAGTTTAAATTTTCATACATGGCATAGAAATCCTCCATGAACTGGCTTTTCTGATTCCCCTATAGTTTCTCACTTCATCTTTGCTTAAAAATAATTTATTATTTAAATACCTGGTTCTTTTTCTGGTTTAATAAATACATCAAACCACTTCACTTGGCTCTGGGTTGCATTTTGCGTGTACACCGAAGTTACAGAAATTACCGGATAAGAATATAGACTCAGAAGTTAGACACATCTGGATTTGAATCTTGTTCTTGTTACTTACTAGCTGTGTGACCCTGCCAAATGATAATTTCTCTGACCCAGAGTTTTCCCTTCTGTGAAAATGGGAATAATAATGGCTGATTCTTAAGATTGTTGTGAGGATTAAATTAGGAAATGTACAAGAAGTTCCTAACAGAGTCCCTGTCACATCGTAAAGACTCAACAGATAATGGCTATAATTATCTTTATATTATTTGTAACAATTATTATTAGCTTCTAAATAATTACAGGTGCAATATGAATTTTCCCCAATGTGAGATTTGCATCACAGACCTGCCATTACTCTGTCATTTCCTGCCCCTTTTAAATTACACGCATGATGTTGGGGTTCAAAGCTGACAGTCAAGAAATAATTCTTGAGACATCTTTGGTGCAAAAAGTTGATTTTATTAAAGTACAGGGACAGGACCTGTGGTTAGAAAGAGCTGCAATGGGTCATGAGGAGTGGCCCATTATATACAAGTTGGGAGTGGTTAGGGATAACACAAGTCTCTAAAGAATTTTGGAAGCAAGATTTTCAGACCTTGAGGGGGCTAGCTATTGTTGGGAAAAGGTCATTTATTAACATCTAATGAAAGCTTAGTCATGAGACCCTACAGATGTATATTGGTGGGCCATAGGCTTGGGGATGATTACCAACAAGTATCTTGGGGGTTTAGAGATGAAGTTTCCAAAGGAATTTTTATATATTAAAGTAGATTTACAGGATCCTGGAGGTGGTGGGTCAGGCTAGGATTGCCTTTTGCCCTTAGCAAAGTAATCAAGGCAGTTGAGTCCCTAGAGGAATGTCACTCTGCCTGTTTCAAAGACTTGTCAGTGGGCTGTAGGTAGTAAGGAAATTTAATAATTTTTCTACTGCTTTTGTTTCCCACATCAATACATACATACACATATATAATATATCGGCATTGCTCTTCTATTCCTATTGAACTTTTAACATCTCTTAAATTAGTGATGTTTGAGCATAAAACTATGGTAGGTGATGAAAAAATAACACACTTTTAGGTTGGAGTCATACTTTAATATTTTAGAACATTTTATATAACTTTATTTGATTATGTTATTCAGAAATTAAAATAGCAGACAGAGACGGTATCATTATTTATAGATGAGAAAAATTAAGTTCAGAAAGCACAAGACACAAAAGGTTACACTAATTAGTAGGTTGTGGAGGTGAAAACCTGGTCTTCCAATTCAATGTCGTAATGCTTTCTCCATTATATCAGACTATCCCTCAGACTCATTCAACACACCGTATCATTCCAGCCCAAAATATATTCTTGGATTTTTCTTTAATGTGTGAGCTTGTATTATTTACTTGTGACATATCATAGACTGCTCTGGTGTTTAATCTTTTGTTATGTGCACATATTTTTTTTTCCTCGATAGATGGCAAGCTCTTGAAGACAGGGCCAACTCTTATGCTTCTTTCTATCCCCTTTAGTACCTAGCATGCTATATTCAGTATGACAGATAGGTAGAGGGAGGGAGGAAGAGAGACACAGAAAATGTGAAAAGCTTCACATCTGCACAAATCATTTATATACAAATTTGGCCCCATAGAAAATAGCAACACCTCTTAGTATTATTCAACAATAAAAAGTTAATATGTGGAGATGCGGACTATGTAAAATTTTGGGAAACACGTATGAAAATAATGATAATGGTTTATTGATACTTGCACACTGGTAAAATTGAATGTAGCACCAATAAGTAGCAGCAGCAGCCAGAGACCAAGATAATTCACTACTAAATAATGGAGTTACATACATTGATATCACCCAAAGAAAAAATATCCAAGAAAGTAGTCTTGCTTTTGTAATTATAATGGACAAATAATTCACTAAAATAAGAGCAATCACCTAATAGCTTTAGCATGAGGAATAGATGCATTCTAAACTCATAAGTAAAATGTATTTCTAGAAATAAGATTATATTTCAACACCACATTTAAAGACAATTTACTCATTAAAAACTAAATAGCACTCAAATAGGTATTAAGTAGCACAAAAAGAATTGAGACATTGTTTCTGTCCCAAATAGGTTACACTCTGATTAGGAAAACAAAGTAACAACACATGAAAATTACAAAAGTATAACAATTTATTGCAGCAAGGGGGGAGGGAATTATAATCTGAATTTCTCCTAGTGTATCTTTCCTATAAATCAATATTTTAATAAATTATACACATAGAAAACTATGTATATTTTTTTTCCTCCAAAACATTTTCATTTACTAAGGTTCTATTATGACTACACTTGAGTTTGCCTTAACATACTATACAGAAGAATGGAAGGGAGAAAAAAAATTAGAAAGTAAGATCTATTGCATGCTAACAATTCCCAGCTATCCAAATTGGTTTATGAATTATTTCCCAATTAGAACAAAGCCGAGATGCAACCTTAATTATTAAGAGCACACCAAAGTTATTTTTAGCTATTCCTGTAGCAACATTACACAATATAAATATAACCTTTCTATTTTAAAGTTAATTCTATGAGTCAGCAGGAGGTAGGACAAGCAAAAGGATAGCTGTAATTTTATGCAAATTATAAAACTCAAATTCATACTGCTGGATATTCCTGAAAGCTGACTTAAGGGTCAAAGAAATCCAGAATGGTTAAGTTGTTAGAATAATGTTAATAAACAGGATAACTTTATAGTATTTGCCCTTGCATTATTGTAAAATAACTGATCAATTAAAATTATAATTTATTGTTCAATTATGTGCCAAACATTTAATTTCTTGGCTATTTACATATTTTTTAACTTTTATTTTAATTCCAGTTAGTTAACATATAGTGTTATATTAGTTTTAGGAGTACAATATAGTGATCCAACACTTCCATACAACGCCCATTTCTCATCACAAGGATACTCCTTAATCCCCATCACTTATTTAACCCATACCCTACCCCTCTCCCCTCTGACATGTGCCAAACATTTTAATATATCATCTCTAATTGTTTTAAAATCCTACAAGGTGGAATCCTTTGTATTGTACTGATATGAAAACTGGTATTCAGAGAGATACAAAAGGAGGGATTATCTTTATTGTTTCATCTTGTTATAAATTTCCACCTATGGATCCAGTTTGCAGCTTTGAAATTATATTTGATTGTATGTAAGGACAACACAGGCAAATGAGTCATGAAATTGCAGTGTTTTTTTTTTTTAATACTCACATTCTATTGTTCCTTTTCTATCCCTGTAAAGACTCTTTCTTAACTTCTTTAATGAATATTGTTAAAATAACATCTTAAGTTCTTTTATTCACTCATTCAGTCATTCAAAAACATTAGGCTCAAATTTTTCAAAACTACACATGTGTAGTTTACACAATGTGAGAATGCATAAAAAGTGTGTAAAATAATACACACAAAATTGGGTTTAATGGTAATTATATCTGAGTATTGCAGGAGTGTGTACGTGGTACTCACTTTTTACTTTATAAAAATCTGTTTCTTTTACATTTTTCCCAAAATATAACGGTGATATTCATCTTTCATAATATATTTTTTTTAAATTAAGTTCCTAGTAGAAACCAGTACTATGCTAGATGCTGCAACAACTTCTAAAAATACGAACATGACTAAGGAATGATCCATCTGTTTAAATCTGCCTGGGGGAGGAGGGTTGGCAGGTGACATTTGAACTGTTTTTTTCAAGTGGAGCAGGGTGGAGGTACATTTCAGAAAAAGGAAACAGTATGTGCAAGTGGCAGATAAACATGAGAACATGGTGTACTTTAAATACATATATGGAGATGAGTGATATGACACAAATCCAAAAATGTTGGGCAGCATTAGGTTGTGAAGGGCTATGTGTAATATGCTAAAGAGTTTGCTAGCAAAAAACGGATGATTTTTTAGGCAGGTTAAACTTGTTTTTAGAAAAATCTCTTTGGTAGGAGCATAGAAAGTGATGGGAGTGAGGAAACTGTAAAGAAGGAGATGAGTGAAGCGGCTATTGCTAAAATCCAGGAAAGAGACTGTGATCAAACTAGCAGCATAGTGCTACAGCTCACACTCCAAAGACATTTCTCAGTACCACCAGCAGGATTTCATTGACCAGTTTAGCCTATGGAAGCCAAGAATGCCTTTGAGGATTCCAGTATGACAGACTATTCCTATTCAAATTCTATTCTGCACTAAATAAATATCCCTAAACAAATGTTTTTATTCCATCAGTTTGCCAGTAAAAAACTTACCCTGACTTCTTACAGGCTATCAAATCTGCCTTTTCCATGTAACCTTTTCTCTAATTAACTGCACACAGACCTACCAATGCTGTTACTTATTTCTTATTTCTACTTACTTCTACTTATTATCTTTGTTAGGTTTCACTTATCTTAATTAATCCCTTCCCCCAATTAAACATGCCATTTAAAATTCCAAGTATCTCCTGATGACTAATTCATTCACTTATTCAATAAATATTTGAGTTCTTGTGTGCCAGATACTGTGCTAAGTGCCAGGGAGTAAAAAATGATCCCAAGTTAAGGATCCCATGGTTAATTACACTGATAATAGAGCATGGTAAGGGCAATTATAAAGATACACAATGGGAGTGGAGTGATGTCAGCATTATGGCTAAATAAGACATCCCTCATCTGTGCCTCCCCACCAACAATAATTTGACATCATCCATGAACAAAAGTGCCTAGGTGGGAGCTGTGGAATCTAGCACTATTTGTCAAGGATCCTGGGAGGAGTTCCACCACTTGTATAATGGGTAATAATAGGCTTACAGGCCTCAGGCTCAGCTATGTACACTATAGTGGCCTGTGAGCCACTCCAGCCCCTCTCAACCATAGTCTAGGAGTGCCTGCAAAACACTGTCTTAGACAATCAAGGCCAAAAGAGCATTGTAGAAGTCCAGGTTCCCAGAAAATTTCCAGGACAATATTGAAGAAAAAAAAAAAAAAAAAAGAAAGAAAGAAAGAAAAGAGAAAAGAAAAGAAAAGAGAAGAGAAAAACAGATGAATGGATAAAGAAGATGTGGTGTATATATACAATGGAATGAATACTATGCAGCCATCAAAAGAAATGAAATCTTGCCATTTGCGACAACGTGGATGGAACTAGAGGGTATTATGCTTAGCGAAGTAAGTCAATCGAAGAAAGACAACTATCATATGATCTCCCTGATATGAGGAAGTCAAGAAGCAACATGGGGGGGTTGGGAGGGTAGGAAAAGAATAAATGAAACAAGATGGGATGGAGAGGGAGACAAACCATAAGAGACACTTAATGTCACAAAACAAACTGAGGGTTGCGGCGGGGAGGGGGGTAGGGAGAGGGAGAAGGTTATGGACATTGGGGAGGGTATGTGCTATGGTGAGTGCTGTGAAGTGTGTAAATCTGGCGATTCATAGACCTGTACCCCTGGTGCTAAATATACATTATATGTTAATAAAAAAATAAAAAATAAAAATAAATAAAAATTTAATAAAAGAAAAGAAAAGAGAAAAGGAAAGAAAAGAAAAGAAAAAGAAAAAAAGGAGTTGTGACACATTGGAAAAGGAAGAGGAACAGAGTCATCACCTTTCCCCTAAGAAAGCACAGCTTAAGGCCAAGAGAAATCTGAGCCCATGATTTCTCCTGTTAACAAGGGAAAGTGAGAAAAAAGTGTAGAACACTGTGAAAGGAGCTTATTTTTCTCTCAGCTATCCAGAGAGTACTGAATCATAAACATAAGGACTGGAGAATGGGAAGAGGCTGAGAGAGCACCAGATACGATTCTCAGAGGGTATTAAAAAGATGTGGATCTTACTAACTCTGTTGTGGACTGCATCAGGAAACCAGACCACTAACTGCAGGGGACCCCTCACCCACAGATCTTCCCGTCTGGCCCATAGCCTCCCCCAATTCTCGATGCACACACACACACACACACACACACACACACACACACACATTCATACCCTGTATCCAACTTGCTCTGTGCACTTTCTGATGACAGCAATGAAATCAATCTTTGACACATGGCTAGTGAACATTCACAGAGAGCCAGCTGGAGTCTGCAGACCAGAAAGAGACCACAAATTTGAACTTTAATGCCACCTTCGGGAAAACAAAAAGGAAGCTGTCATCATTCAACCTGGTGCATTAAAGGATCAAGAGAAGGCATTTAAGCTTAAGAGTTCTGCCACAAGAGGGAGCAAGAAGCACGGAACAGCTGTACAAAGGAGCTGAGAAAGCCTCAGAATCCCTAGCAGTGGGAAGTTATTTCTCTACTGAAGGCAGCTAGTAAAGATTGGAGCAGGTGGCTCTGTCGGATGTGAAGACCACAATGCAAAACTTTGAGGAACATAAAAAGGCAAAAAAAAAGACACCACCAAAGGATCACAGTAATCTTCCAGAAACTGATGCCCAAAACAGAGATCTGCAATGGACCTGGTAAAGAATTCAAAAGAGCTGTTTTAAGGAAACTGAATGAGCTACAAAAAGACCACCAAAACCAAAACAAAACCAAAGCATACACGCACAGGAAGATAATTCAACAAAATCAGGCAAACAATAATTGGGGGGGGAAAAAACCCAGAAGCTTAACAAAGAAATACAAGTCATAAAAGAATAAAACAAATTCTGGAGCTGAAGAATTCAAAGAACAAAGTGCAAAATGCCTTGGAGAACATCATCATCATGATGGAACAAGCAGAAGAAAGAACCTATGAATCAGAAGACAGGAACTTTGATGTTATTTAGTCAGAGAACAACAATGAGAAGAATAAAAAGGAATGAAGAAAACCTACATAATCTATGGAATAACATATTAAGAAACAACTTGAAAATTATTGAAGTTCCAAAAGGAGATAAAAAGGGGAAGGGAAGGGGGAAGAAAGCTTAAAGAATTAATTGCTGAGAGTTCTCTAAATCTGGGGAGTGATTTGGATATCCCAGTTCATGAAGCTCATAAATCACCAAACTCAGCTTTAAAAGATTGTCTCCCAAGCACATTAAATAAAACCATCAAAGATAAAAGGCAAATAGAGAATCTTAAAAACACAAAAAGAAAAGAAATATATAACTTACAAGGGACCCCCCATAAAGCTATTAACATATATTTGGCAGAAATCTTGCAGACCAGGAGAAAGATGTGATATTTTCAAAGTGCTGAAAGAAAAAAAGTGCCAACTGACAATACTCTAACTGGCAAAGCTGTCCTTCAGAAATGGAGAAATGGACTTTCCCAAACAAACAAAAGCTGAGGGAGTTTATCACCAATAGAACAGGTTTTTTTTTTAAAGTTTTTATTTAAATTGCAGTTAGTTAGCATACAGTGTAATATTAGTTTCAAGTGTACAATATAGTGATTCAACACTTGTGTACAACAGTCAGTGCTAATCATAACAAGTGCACTCCTTAATCCCCATCACCTATTTTACCCATCCGCCCATCCAACTCCCCTCTTGTAATTATCAGTTTGTTCCCTATAGTTAGTAGTCTATTTCTTAGTTTGTTTTTCTTTTTTCCCCTTTCCTCATTCGTTTTGTTTCTGAAATTCCACATATGAGTGAAATTATACGGTATTTGCCTTTCTCTGACACTTATTTCACTTAGCATCCCAATAGAACTGTCTTATAAGAAATACTGAAATGAGTTCTTCAAGCAGAAATAATAAGACACCAATTAACCTGAAAATATACAATACACTGGTAAAGGTAAATATATGGCAAATTCAGGATACCTAGTACCATAATAGGGAGATATGTTAACCACTTAACTACAGCATAAAGGTTAAAAGACAAGAATATTAAAAATAACTATAGCTATAATAATTTTTAAATGAATGCCAATATAAAAGAGGTAATGATGATATAAAAAACATAAAGGGTAGGAGAGTAAAAGGGCAGAATTTTTGTATGCAGTTTAAGTTGTTACCAGCATAAAATAGACTGTTATATCTATAAGACATTTCATGTAAGCCTCATGGTAACCATAAGCAAAACTTACAATTGATTACAAAAAATAAAGAGAAGGAAATCAAAGTATACTGCTACAGAAAATCAACAGGTCACAGGAAGGCAACAAGAGAAAGGAAAGAAGGAAATACAAAACGGCTAGAAATTAATAAGATGGCATGAATATGTCCCTACCTATAAATAACTACTCTAAATATAAATGGATTGAATTCTCCAAAAGAAAGGCATAGAGTGGCTGGATAGGTTAAAGAAGAAGAAGAAGAAGAAGAAGAAGAAGAAGAACAAGAAGAAGAAGGAGGAGGAGGAGGAGGAGGAGGAGGAGGAGGAGGAGAAGGAGGAGAAGGAGGAGGAGGAGGAGAAGGAGAAGAAGAAGAAGAAGAAAGAGGAGGAGGAGGAGGAGGAGAAGAAGGAGAAGAAGAAGAAGAAGGAGAAGGAGAAGACTCAACTATACGCTGCCTACAAAACACTTGCTTTAACTTAAGGATGCATAAGCTTAAAGTGAAGGAATGGAATAAGATAGTGCATGCAAGTAGAAGTCCAGGGAGCAGTGGTAACCATACCTATATCAGACAGAATAAATTTTAAACCAAAAACTATAAGAGACAAAGAAAGTCATTATATAATGATAAGTCAATTCATCAAGAAGGCGTGATAATCTTAAATATATATGCACCCTACATTGAGCACCTAAATATATTAAGCAAATATAGATCTGAAGGGAAAACAAACAATAATACAGTAATAGTAGGGAACTTCAATACACCTCTTTCAAAAATAGATTGCCAGGCAGAAAATCCATAAGGAAACTGGGATTTGAACTATATTTTATGACCAAATAGATCTAAAAGACATAGATAGAACATTCCATCCAACCACACTAGAATACACAATATTCTTCTTCTTTTTTTTTTTTTTTTTAATTTTTATTGTGGGAGTGCCTGCATGGCTCAGTGGTTAAGCCTCTGCCTTCTGCTCAGGTCATGATCTCAGAGTCCTGGGATCAAGCCCCACATCAGGCTTTCTGCTCAGCGGGAGGGGGGCCTGCTTTCCTCCCCTCCCTTTGCCTCTCTGCCTATTTGTGGTCTCTGTCAAATAAATAAATAAAATTTTTTTAAAAATAAACAAAAATAAATTTTTATTATGTTGTATTAGTCACCATGCATCATTAGCTTTTGATGTAGTGTTCCAAGATTCATCGTTCACACATAACACTCAGTGCTCCATCCAATACGTGCCCTCCTTAATACCCACCACCAGGCTCACCCATCCCCACACCCCCCAAAACCCTCAGTTTGATAGAATACACAATCTTCTTAAAAGCATTAAGAACGTTCTCCAGGACAGACTATATGGTACAACACAAAACAAATCTTAGCAAATTTAGGGAAATTGAAATCACACCAGGTATGTTTTCAGGTCACAATGTTAGGAAACTAGAGATTAATAGGAGGAAGGCTGCAAGATTCACAAATTTGTAGAAATTAACCCAGTCCTGAACAAACAATGGATCAAGAAGAAAATAAAAAGGAAATTTTAAAAATCTTGAAGCAAATAAAAATGGAAACACAACATACTAAAACCTGTTGGAAACAGCAAGAGCAGCTCTAGGAAGGAAGTTGATAGGGATAAGCACCTACACAAAGAAAACAGAAAGATGTTAAATAATCAACGTAACTTTACACCTCAGGGAACTACAAAAAGAGGAACAAACTAAAGAAGGAAAGAAATAACAAAGATCAGACCAGAAATTATAGAGACCAGAAAAGAAATAGAAATAGAAAATACCAATGAAATTCAGAGCTGATTTTTTTAAGATATAACAAAATCGACAGACTTTTAGCTAGACTAAGAGAAAACAACTCAAATAAATAAAATCAGATATGAGAGAGGAGACTTTGTAACTGCAACTACAGAATTAAAAAGGATCATGAGACTACTATGAACAATTATACACCAATAAGTTGGATAACCTAGAAGAAATTTAGTAGGTACAACCTGCCAAGACTGAATCATGAAGAAATAGAAAATTGAAATGTACCAATAATAAGGAGATTGAATCAATAATCAAAAATCCCTCACCAGGGCGCCTGGGTGGCTCAGTGGGTTAAAGCCTCTGCCTTCAGCTCAGGTCATGATCCCAGGGTCCTGGGATCGAGCCCCACGTCGGGCTCTCTGCTTGGCGGGGAGCCTGCTTCCTCCTCTCTCTCTGCCTGCCTCTCTGTCTACTTGTGGTCTCTGTCAAATAAATAAATAAAATCTTAAAAAAAAAAAATCCCCCACCAAAGAAAAGTCCAGAGAGTTTCCTTGGTGAATTCTTCCAAACATTTGAAGAATTTATAGCAATCCATCTCAAATTCTTCTAATCCTCTGAAACTCTTCCAGAAGTTGAAGAAGAGGGAACATTTGAAAGCCCATTTAATGAGGCCAGCATTATCATGTACCAACACCAAACAAAGAAACTACAACAAAAGAAAACTACAGGCCAATATCCCTGATGAATATAGATGCAAAGATCCTAAAGAAAATATTAGCAAACTGAATTCAACAGCATGTTAAAAGGATCATATACCACAATCAAGTGGAATATATTCCTGGGATAAAAGGATAATTCAGCTACCCAAGTCAATACATGTCTTACAACATATTCGTAGAGTAAAAGATGAAAATCATATGTTCATCCCAATTGATGCAGAAAAAGCATTTGGTGAAATACAACATCCTTTCAGAATAAAAACTATCAACAAATTGATCAAAGAAAGAATGTGCATCAACATAAATGCCATATATGACAAAACTTCAACTAACATCATAGTGGTGAAAGGTTGAAGCGTTTTCTCTAATATCAGGAACAAGACAAGTGTGCTCACAATTACCACTCCTATCCAACACCGTACTGGAGTCCTAGCCAGAATAATTAGACAATAAAAAAAAATAAGAGGCATCCAAATTGAAAAGGAAGAAGTAAAATTATCTTTGCAGATTATATGATCTTATATATAGAAAATCTTAAAGACCAATCAAAAACTGTTAGAGTAGTCAACAAATTAAAGTTGCAGGCTGCAAAATCAACATACAGAAATCAGTTGCATTTCTATACATTAACAATAAAATATCTGAAAAACAAAATATCTCATTTGTGATAGCATCAAAACCACTAAAACACTCATTTAACCAAGACAGTGAAAATCTGTAAGCTGAAAACTATAGAACCTAGGTGAAAAAAATACAAAAATAAATGGAAACCCACTCTCACTGCTCTTGTTCAACATAGTATTAAAAGTCCTAGCAACAGCAATCAGACAACAAAGAGAAATAAAAAGTATCCAAATTGGCAATGAAGAAGTCAAACTCTCTCTCTTTGCAGATGACATGATACTTTACATGGAAAACCCAAAAGACTCCACCCCCAAACTACTAGAACTCATACAGCAATTCAGTAATGTGGCAGGATACAAAGTCAATGTACAGAAATCAGTTGCTTTCCCATACACTAACAATGAAAACACAGAAAGGGAAATTAGAGAATCAATTCCATTTACTATAGCACCAAGAACCATAAGATACCTGGGAATAAACCTAAACAAAGAGGTAAAGGATCTGTACTTGAGGAACTACAGAACACTCATGAAAGAAATTGAAGAAGACACAAAAAGATGGAAGACTATTCCATGATCTTGGATAGGAAGAAAAAGCATTGTTAAAATGTCTATACTGCCTAGAGCAATTGATACTTTTAATGCCATTCCAATCAAAATTCCACCGGTATTTTTCAAAGAGCTGGA
This sequence comes from Enhydra lutris kenyoni, assembly GCF_002288905.1. NCBI lineage: Eukaryota > Metazoa > Chordata > Mammalia > Carnivora > Mustelidae > Enhydra > Enhydra lutris. Next base: position 13,365,942 of record NW_019154096.1, on the reverse strand, counting down.
GCAAATAATCCTAAAATTTGTATGGAATCAGAAGAGACCCCGAATTACTAAGGAAATGTTGAAAAAGAAAAACAAAATTGGCGGCATCACATTGTCTGATTTCAAGCTTTACTACAAAGCTGTGATCACCAAGACAATATGGTACTGGCATAAAAACAGACACATAGACCAGTGGAACAGAGTAGAGAGCCCAGATATGGACCCTCAACTCTATGGTCAACTAATCTTCGACAAAGCAGGAAAAAATACACAGTGGAAAAAAGACAGTCTCAAATGGTGCTGGGAAAACTGGACAGCTATATGTAGAAGAATGAAACTCGACCATTCTCTTACACTGTACACGAAGATAAACTAGAAATGGATAAAAGACCTCAATGTGAGACAGGAATCCATCAGAATCCTAGAGGAGAACATAGGCAGTAATCTCTTCGATATCAGCCACAGCAACTTCTTTCAAGATATGTCTCCAAAGGCAAAGGAAACAAAAGTGAAAATGAAATTTGGGGACTTCATCAAGATCAAAAGCTTCTGCACAGCAAAGGAAACAGTCAATGAAACAAAGAGGCAACCCACGAATGGGAGAAGATATTTGCCAATGACAGTACAGACAAAAGGCTGATATCCAGCATCTATAAAGAACTTTTCAAACTCAGCACACACAAAACAGATAATCATGTCAAAAAATGGGCAGAAGACGGGGCGCCTGGGTGGCTCAGTAGGTTAAAGCCTCTGCCTTCAGCTCAGGTCAGGATCCCAGGGTCCTGGGATCGAGCCCCGCATCGGGCTCTCTGCTCAGCCGGGGAGCCTGCTTCCTCCTCTCTCTCTCTCTCTCTCTCTCTGCCTACTTGTGATCTCTCTCTGTGTGTGAAGTAAATAAAAAACCTTTAAAAAAAAATGGGCAGAAGATATGAACGACACTTCTCCAATGAAGACATACAAATGGCTATCAGATACATGAAAAAATGTTCATCGTCAATAGCCATCAAGGAGATTCAAATTAAAACCACATTGAGATACCACCTTACACCAGTCAGAATGGCCAAAATTAGCAAGACAGGAAACAACGTGTGTTGGAGGGGATGTGGAGAAAGGGGAACCCTCTTACACTGTTGGTAGGAGCCAATTTGGTGCAGCCAATTTGGAGAACAGTGTGGAGATTCCTTAAAAAATTAAAAATAGAGCTTCCCTATGACCTTGCAATTGCACTACTGGGTATTTACTCCAAAGATACAGATGTAGGGAAAAGAAGGGCCATCTGTACCCCAATGTTCATAGCAGCAACAACCACAGTCGCCAAACTGTGGAAAGAACCAAGATGCCCTTCAATGGATGAATGGATAAGGAAGATGTGGTCCACATTCACTAAGGAGTATTATGCCTCCACCAGAAAGGATGAATACCCAACTTTTGTATCAACATGGATGGGACTGGAAGAGATTATGCTGAGTGAAATAAGTCAAGCAGAGAGGGTCAATTATCATATGGCTTCACTTATTTGTAGAGCATAACAAATAACATGGAGGACATGGGGAGATGGAGAGGAGAAAGGAGTTGAGGGAAATTGGAGGGGGAGATGAACCATGAGAGACTATGGACTCTGAAAAACAATCTGAGGGTTTTGAAGAAGTGGGGGTGGGAGGTTGGGGGAGCCTGGTGGTGGGTATTATGGAGGGCACGTATTGCATGGAGCACTGGGTGTGGTGCATAAACAATGAATTCTGTTACACTGAAAAGAAATGAAATGAAATAAATAAATAAATAAATAAATAAATAAATGGAAAGATATCCCGTGTTCATGGGTTGGAAGAATTAATATTGTTAAAATGTTCATACTACCTAAAACCATCCATATATTGAATGCAATCCCTATCAAAATTCCAAAGAATTTTCACAGAAACTTTAAAAAAAAAATCCTAAGATTCCTATGGAATCACAAAGGACCCTGAATAGTCAAAGCAAATCTGAGAAAGAACAAAGCTGAAGGCATTACAGTTCCTGATTTCAAACTATACTACAAGGCACCTGGGTGGCTCAGTTGTTAAGCATCTGCCTTTGGCTTCGGTCATGATCCCGGGGTCCTGGGATTGAGTCCCACCTTGGGCTCCTTGCTCAGCAGGAAACCTGCTTCTCCCTCTCCCACTTACCCCTGCTTGTGTTCCCTCTCTTGCTGTGTCTCTCTCTGTCAAATAAATAAATAACATCTTTAAAAAATTATACTACAAAGCTACATTAATCAAAACACTATGGTACTGGTATAAAAATATAAACATGGACCAATGGAATAGCATCAAGAATCCATAAGTGAACTCTTGCATATACAGTGAATTAATATTTGACAAGGGATTCAAGAATATTCAATGAGGAAGTGATAGTCTCTTCAAAAAATGGTACTGGCAAAACTGGATAATCATATACAGATGGATGAAATTGGGCTCCTATCTTACACCACTCACAAAAATTAACTCAACATGGATTAAGGACTTGAGTGTAAAACTTAAAATCATAAAACTCCTATAAAAAAAGAAAAAATCCCTTGACATTGGTCTTGGCAATAGTTTTTTGGATATGACATCAAAAGCACAAGCAATGAAAACAAAAATAAATAAGTGGGACCACGTTAACTAAAAGGCTTCTGCTCATCAAAAAAAAAAAAACAATTAACAAAATAGAAAGGAAACATATGGAATAGAAAAAAGTATTTGCAAATAATAAGTTGGATAAGGAGTTAATATTTAAATATATAAGGAAACTGCAAATCAATAGCAAAAAACAAACAACCCACTTTAAAAATGGGCAGAGGAACTGAAGAGATTTTTTTTTTTCCCAAAGAAGACATACAAATAGTCAATTGGTATATGAAAAGATGCTCAACATCATTAATTATCAGAGAAATGTAAATCAAAATCATAAAGAGATTTTGGGGTGCCTGGGCGGCTCAGTTGGTTGGGTGACTGCCTTCCTGGGATTGAGTCCCGCATTAGTCTCCCTGCTCAGCGGGGAGTCTGCTTCTCCCTCTGACCTCCCCTCTCATGCTCTCTCTCTCTCAAATAAATAAATAAAAATTTTTAAAAAATCGTAGAGATGTAACCTCACACCTATTAGAATAGCTATCATCAGAAAACAAAACAAAACAAAAAAACCCAAAATCTTTGCAATGACGTGGATGGAACTAGAGGGTATTATGCTGAGCAAAATAAGTCAATCAGAGAAAGACAATTATTATATGATCTCTCTGATATGGGGAATTTGGGAGGCAGGATGGGAGGTCATGAGGGGTAGGGAGGGAAAAAATGAAGCAAGATGGGATCGGGAGGGAGACAAACTGTTAAGAGACTCCTAATCTCACAAAACAAATTGAGGGTTGCTGGGGGGTGGGGAAAGAGGGGTAGGGTGGTTGGCCTATGGACACTGGGGAGGGTATGTACTATGGTGAGTGCTGTGAAATGTGTAAGTCTGATGATTCACAGACCTGTATCCCTGGAGCAAATACTACATTATAGGCTTTTTTTTTTTTTTTTAAGTTGTTTATAGTAAAAAAAAAAGAGAGAGAGAGAGAAAGAAAGAAAGAGAGAGAGAGAGAGAAAGAAGCAAAGAGGTAAAAAATGTTGACAAGCATGAATTCTTATCCATTGTCCATGGGAATGTAAACTGGTGCAGCCAGTATGGAAAACAATATGGAGGTTCCTCCTAAAATTAAAAATAGAACTATTATGATCCTGCAATTCCACTTTTGGGTATCCATCCAAAGGAATTGAAAACAAGATATCCAAGAAATATGTGCACTCCAATATTCATTGCAGCATCGCTCATAATAGCAAAGATATGGAAACAGCCTAAGGGTCTATCAGTGGATGAATAGGTAAAGAAGATGTGGTGTATATATACACAGTAGAATATTATTCAGCCATGAGAAAGAAGGAAATCCTGCAATTTGCAACAAAATGGATGAACTTTAAGAACATTATGCTAAGTGAGATAAATCAGAGAAAGACAAACACTGCATATCACTTATATGTGGAATCTAAGAAAGCCAGACTCATAGAGCAGAATAAAATGATGGTACCAGAAGGGATGTGTGTGTGGGGGTGTGTGTGTGTGCAATGGCATTGGGAAATGAGGTGAGGTTGGCCAAAGGGTATAAACTTCCATTTATAAAATGAGTAAGTTCTGGGGATCTAGTGTACAGCATGGTTATTATAGTTAATAATATTGTACTATATAGTGGGAAGTTGCTAAGAGAGTAAATCTTGAATGTTCTCAATACTAAAAATGGTGGTAATTATGTAAGCTAATGGAAGTGTTAACTAACCCTACTGTGGTAATCATTTTATGATATATAAGTGTATCAAATCAACATGTCGTACACCCTAAACTTATATAGTGTTATAGGTTAATTGTATCTCAATAAAGCTGGGGGGGGCAGAAATGATGCACACTAAGTGTCATGAAGCACCAATGAGGATTACTCATTTACTCAACAGATAAGGAAGGAAGAAGTAACAAAAAATTAGAGATTTAGAAGATTGGAAAAGAGGGCATTTTCAGCAGAATGAACAATATGACCAAAGTTTGAGAATGAAAAGCACTGCTCTATACTGGAACTGGGAAAGGCTGGCAGCCATTGGCACCGCAGGAAGTTTGGTGGGAGGCAGGCAGTGGGAGATGAGTCTGGAAGTGCAGCACAGGTCAGATCATAGTACTTTATTCTGCTGGTTGATGATTTAAACAAAAGGAACAAATGTGAGAACACACAGGACTCTGATATATAAATCAGCTTCACTCTTTGAAGTCACAGTGTAGGATCCAAAGGCTAACCCATTAACCTCTTGTTTCTTTTTTTTTCCCAGTCTCCTCTGCAAAATCACTACTGAGGCTGTGGGAGCTATTGAAACATTTTAAAGCTAATAACCCACAAGAACAGATTCCGGTTAGATAGACTACTTTGACATCTCTGTGGATGATGAATTCGAAGGCAGTCTGAGGATAGAGAGAGATAGGACGTTATAGAAGTAGAACATTAAAGAAAAAGAGTGATAGGGATTTTTATTTCCAGATAGGCTGATCTACTGAGAATCAGAAGAACTGCTTGAAATACAAAAATTATAACAGTGTGTGTAGAGATTACTTAAAAATAAAGTCTTTTTAAAATATAATTAAAAATACGAGATTGCTGCCCCAACCATGAGACTCTCAAAGAAAAGCTCTTGAGTTTTTGCAACCATTCTTCTTTAGTACAGACTAGAGGGTGAGAATTTGGGTTTAACATGGGTAGTAGGTGAGTACTAAAGGCAGAGAAACTAACAGAACTTGCTGTGGTTCAACAGTGTTGTAGGGGCAGAACTGGAGACTTAAGGGACGTCCACATGCAGCTAGCTTTCTCCTCAAGATAAATACCAGAGTCTTAAACTGTGCTGGTTGGGGAGCTAAAGAACTAAACTTTTGAAACCATACTGCAATTTTTTGCAGTCCTGTACTGTGGAGAGACAGAGAAAAGGGGGAGCTTTAAAAAAGTGGATCTGCGGTCCTTTTTCTCCGTGGAGTACGTGTTAATTTGGTTGTGGTGAAAGGCTGAGAATTCAGGTTGGATCTCTGGCAAAGGGCAACTGCTTACAACAGAAAAACCAATTGTACTTTTGGTGGTTTCCAGCAGATCTGGAAGTCTTCAAAAATACGATTATTTCCCCTCTCAAAATGTCTGCCAAATTCTGCAGCTCTAAGAAGCAAAATGCTGAAACTGGGAATCAAAAATATTGAAAAGCAGAGTGGAATTTGCCGCAGTCTCTGCTCTGAAGAAACAAAGACAGTCCTAGAACATTTTGCACTCCAAACAAAAGTAAGTTAGACATAGATTGAATTAGATAAAACTGCAAACCAGCCTCAACTAAGTGCAGACCTCGACTGCCTCAAGATGATCATCTTCACATGCTACTTGTCTGGCAGAGGAATGGGTGAGCCCTTTTTCATACACTGTACATCACTTATATAAGATAACATCATCTAGAGTCTCTAACAGTTTTTATACACAATTTCTGGATTTTGATAAAAGCACAGCTACAGGTGATTCAGTTAATTGAAATTAGCAGACAGACTTTAAAATAACTGTGATTAAGGACTTAAAAATAGGGGAAAACATGGAGAAAATAATTTAGGGACTCAATAGAAAATTGAAATATATTAAAAAAAGATAGTTCTAGAACTGAAAAATAAAATCTGAAATTAGTTACAATATTTGAAATTGAGTAGGTGGGTTTAAGAACAGATTACACACTCAGAACATAGGATTAGTGAACTGGAAAAAAAGATGAATACAAAATTTCCAAACTAAAGCACAAAAGAAAACACAGAAGACACGCTGGGGAACATGTGAGTTATAGTAAAAAATTCTAATATACTTTATACTGGAGTCTTATAGGGGAGAAATAAAAACAGGTAGAGGCAATATTTGATGAATATTTGAGATTTTTCCAAAACTGATGAAATGTATCAACCTACAATTCAAGAAGTTCTATAAACCTCAAGCAAGACAAAGCTACTCTTTGTAACGCTGTAGCAAACCTGCTAAAGATTAAAAAAAATAATAATAATCTTAAAAGCTGTCATAGAAAAAAGACATCTTATTTTTCAAGAAGCAACAGTAAAACTAACAGTTCATTTATCAATAGAACTGTGGAATCAAAAGACAATGGAATATCTTTAAGAGCTGAAAGAAAATAATAAGATAGAATTCTATTCCCAGTAAAAATATCCTATAAAAATGATAGCAAAATAAAAACATTTCAGGAAAAAAGTTGTATTTGTCACAAGCATATTTGCATTTAAAGAAATACTAGGGATGCCTGGGTGGCTCAGTTGGTTGAGTGTCTGAATCTCGATTTTGGCTCAGGTCATGATTTCTGGGTGGTGGGATGAAAACCTTCATGAGGTTCTGTGCTTAGTGAAGAATCTGCTTGAGATTCTTTCCTTATCCTTCTGTCCCTCCCCCTGTTTGCACTCTCTCTTTCTCTCTCTCAAATAAATATCTTTTTTAAAATGAGCAATATCAAAAGGAGTTCTTTGGTCAGAAGGTAAATGATCTTAGATGGAAACATGAAAATGTAAGAAGCAATGAAGAGCACTGGAAAAAGTAACTATGGAGGCAAGTATACTGGCAATGACATAAAAATAAGAATATTAATGTCTTGTGGAATTTTACTTATATAAAGAATTGAAATACACGAGAATAATAATGCAAAAGATGGGAAATGGGTAACACAGTTCAAGTAATGTAAGGTTTTTACATTACTAGGAAAATGGTAAAAATAATAATATATATTCAACTTTAGTAAGACAAAGATTCATCTCTTAATTCAGGGTAATCTCAAACTTGAAAGAATAAAAAACAATCTACAAAGTTATCAGAGGGAAAAACAGGACTATTACAAAAATTGATTAATCCAAAGAAGGCAAGATAAGAGGAAGAAAAGAAAACATGTTTAAGAAAAGTCCCAGGACCGTAGAAATCCAACTACATCAGTAATTCCATTAAGTGTAAAGTTAAAAGCTAAAACTGTCATATTGGATAAAAACCAAATCAAATGAAACCCAATATATATTAAGTACAGGAGACATACATTTTTAAAAAGATACAGAAAGGTCCAAAGTGAAAAAACAGAAAAAGATATACACTGTAAATATTAGTGAAAAGGAAATCTATCTTAATATTAGATAAAGTAGACTTGAAGTCAAAAGCATTACTCTACTAGTAAGAAATCACAATTTTATGTGTGTATATGTTGTGTGTATATATCCAATAATTTGATTTTGAAATCTTTAAAAAAAAATAAACCAATAAATAGACAATCCCATAATCATAAAGGGGAAACTTTAACATATTACCCTTAATGTCTATGAGAACAAGCAAATACACACTGAATACAATTAATAAACTTGACCTAATTAACACATAAACACTGTATCTAATAACAACAAATGCATGTTCTTTTCAAATATAAATGGAATCTTTATCAAAATTTACAAGCTTCAAAAACTTCTGAAAATTAAAATCATTCTGACTATGTTTTCTGACCATGGAGAAATTAAATAGAAATCAATTGCAAAAGCATAACTAAAAAAAAAATCCAGGGGCGCCTGGGTGGCTCAGTGGGTTAAAGCCTCTGCCTTCGGCTCAGGTCATGATCCCAGGGACCTGGGATCGAGCCCCGCATCGGGCTCTCTGCTCGGCAGGGAGCCTGCTTCCTCCTCTCTCTCTGCCTGCCTCTCTGCCTACTTGTGATCTCTGTCAAATAAATAAATAAAATCTTTAAAAAAAAAATAAAATAAAATAAAAAAATTTAAAAAAATCCAACTGCTGAGAAATTAAATAATACATTTCTATAACTCAAGACTAAATGGAAAAATCAAAACGACTTTGAAAATATTTTTAATTTAATGATAAATGAAGATACAATATTTCAAAATTGGTAGGATGAAGCTTAAGTGGGACTTAGGAGGAGATTTTATATATATATATGTATATATATATATATAGAGAGAGAGAGAGTCTTAAATGCATATATTATGAAAGAAGAAAGGTTAAAATCTGATTCCATCTCAAGAACCTAAAATAATTTAAAAATCAAACTAAAGGAAGAAAAAGAAAATAGTAAACATAAATGAAATGGAGAACAAATGTCTAAGAGAAATATTTTAAAGTCAAATGTGAATTCCTTGGAAGATTAAAAAACTGGTAATCCTCTAACAATAATCATTAGGAAAAGAAGAATTATAAAATTTAAGAGATATGACTATGAAAAAGAATACCATGGGGGCAACTAGTTGGCTCAGTTGGTTAAGCCCTTGCCTTTGGCTTGGGTCTTGATCCCAGGATACTGGGATTGAGCTCTGAGTCAGGCTTCCTACTCAGCAGGAAGTCTGCTTGTTCCTCTCCCTTTGCCCCTCCCGCACTCGTTCTCTCTCTCTCTCTCTTAAATAAATAAAAATCTTAAAAAAATAGAGGATACCGTGAACGACTCCATGCCAACTAGATTGAAAATTTAGATAAAATGCAGAAATTCCTTGAAAACCACAACTTAATAAAACCTAGAGTAACAAATAGAATGTGTCTATTAAATAGTAAAGATAATGAATGTTATTAAAATCTTCCCACAGATGAAAGTCTATGCACAGATGGCTTCTAAATATTCTCCAAAATATTTGAGGAAGTAGTAGCACAAATCTTACATGAATTCTTCAAGAGGAATAAAGAAGGAATACTGCCCAAATCTTTTTTGGAGGCTAGCAAAATTTACAATAGCAAATTTGACAAATATATTCAAAAAGTAAATTATGGCCATAAATATAGATGCAAAATCCTCAACAAAATATTAGTAAATAGAAGTCAGTGATTTTTTTCTTCAATATTTATTTAAATTCCAGTTAGTTAACATACACTATAATATTAGTTTCAAGTGTATAATTTAGTGATTCATCACTTACACATAACAATCAGTGCTCATCACTACAAGTGCCCTCTTTAAACTATTACCCATCTAACCCATCCCCACTGCCCACCTCTCCTCCAGAACCCTCAGGCTTTTCCTGGTTGCAAGACTGTTTCCTGGCTTACCAATCTCTGTTTTTAACTCCATATGTTCATTTCTTTTGTTAAATATCATGTATGAGTTAAATTGTATGGTATTTGCCTTTCTCTAACTGACTTATTTCACTCAGCATTATACATTTTACCTCCACTATATCATTGCAAATGGCAAGATTTCATTATTTTTTTATGGCTGACTAAAATTCTGTTCTATATATATATTATATATGTGTGTGTGTGTGTGTGTGTGTGTGTGTGTGTGTATCTCACCTCTTTTTTTTATCCATTCCTCAGTCAATGGACATTTGGCCTCTCCATAATTTGACTATTACTAATAATGTTACTATAAATATCAGGGTGCATGTATCCAATCGAATCCTTTGGATAAATACCTGGTGGTACAATTGCTGGATTGTAGGTAGTTCTGTTTTTAACTTTTTGAGGAATCTCCACAGTTTCCCAAAGTGGCTGCACCAGTTTGCATTCCCATCAACACTATAAAAGGGTTCCCCTTTCTCCACATCCTTAACAACACCTGTTGTTTTCTGTGTTATAAGTTTTAGCCATTCTGACTGGTATGAGGTGATAGCTCATTGTGGTTTTGATTTGTATTTCCCTTATGGTGAGTGACGTTGAGCATCTTTTCAAATACCAGTTGAAAATTTGTATGTCTTCTTTGGAAAAATGTCTATTCATAGCTTCTGCCCATTTCTTAAATGGATTAGAGGTTTCTTGGGTGTTGAGTTTGATAAGTTCCTTATAGATTCTGGATACTAACCTTTTATCAGATAAGTCATTTGCACATATCTTTTCCCATTCTGAAGGTTGCCTTTTAGTTTTGATTGTTTCCTTCACTGTGCAGAAACTTTTCATCTTGATGAAGTCCCAATCATTTATTTTTTTGTTGTTGTTTCCCTTGCCTCAGGAGACACATCTAGTAAGAAGTTGCTATGGCCAATGTCAACAAGCTTATTGACTGTGTTTTCCTCCAGGATTTTGATGGTTTCCTGCCTCACATTTAGGTCTTTCATCCATTTGAATTTATTTTCAGTGTATGGTGTGAGAAAGTGGTCCAGTTTCATTGTTCTGCATATTTCTCTCCAGTTTCCCTAGCACCATTTGCTGAAGAGACTGTCTTTTCTCAATTAGATAGTCTTTCCTGCTTTGTCAAAGATTAGTTGAACATTTAGTTATGGGTTCATTTATGGGTTTTCTCTTCTGTTCCACTGACCTATATTTTTGTTTATGTGCCAGTATCAGACTGTTTTAATTGCTATGGCTTTGTAATGTAACTTGAAGTCCAGAAATGTGATGCCTCCAGCTTTGTTTTTCACGATTGCTTTGGCTATCCAGGGAATTTTGTGGTTCCATACAAATTTTAGGATTTTTTGTTCTACCTCTGTGAAAAACACTATTGGTATTTGGGCAGGGATTGCATTGAATGTGGAAATTGCTTTGGGTGGTATAGACATTTTAACAATATTTGTTTTTCTAATCCATGAGCATGGAATGTTTTTTCATTTCTTTTGTCCTCTTCAATTTCTTTTACCAGTGTTTTATAGTTTTTAGAGTACAGATCTTTGACTTCTTTGGTTAGGCTTATTCCTAGGGATCTTACAGTTTTTGGAGCAGTTGAAAATGGGATCGAGTCCTTGATTTCTCTTTCTGCTGCTTCATTATTGGTGTATAGAAATGCAACAGATGTCTGGACATTGATTTTGTATCCTGCAACATTATTGAATTTGTGTATCAGTTCTAGCAATGTTTTCTTGGATTCTTTTGGATTTTCTACATAAAGTATCATGTCATCAGCAAATACTGAAAGTTTTCCTTCTTCCTTGCCTGTTTGGATGTTTTTATTTATTTTTGTTGTCTGCTTGCCGAGGCTAGGACTTCCAGTACTATGTTAAATAAGAGTGTTGAGAGTAGATATCCCTGTCCTGTTTCTGACCGAAATACTGAAGAAAGCTCTCAGTATTTCCCTATTGAGGATGATATTAGCTGTGGGTTTTTTGCATATGGCTTTTATTGTGTTGAGGTATGTTCCCTGTAAATCTTCTTTGTTGAGGATTTTTATCATAAATGGATGTTATTCTTTGTCAAATGCTTTTCCAGCATCCATTGAGAGGATCCTATGGTTCTTATCCTTTCTTTTATTTTTTTTAATTTTTTAATTTTTTTTAAAGATTTTATTTATTTATTTGACAGAGACAGAGAGATCACAAGTAGTCAGAGAGGCAGGCAGAGAGAGAGGAGGAAGCAGGCCCCCTGCTGAGCAGAGAGCCCGATGCGGGGCTCGATCCCAGGACCCTGAGATCATGACCTGAGCTGAAGGCAGAGGCTTTAACCCACTGAGCCACCCAGGTGCCCCTTATCCTTTCTTTTATTAATGTGGTATATCACACTGATTAATTTGCAAATATTGAATCACCTTGCAGCCCAGGAATGCAACCCACTTGGTTGTGGTGAATGATTCTTTTAATGATTTGCTAGTATTTTGTTGAGAATTTTTGTATCCATGTTCCTCAGGGATGTTGGACTATTGTTCTTTTTTTAGTAGAGTCTTTGTTTCATTTTTGGAATCAGAGGAAAGTTGGCCTCATAGAAAGAGTTTGAAAGTTTTCTTTCAATTTCTATTTTTTGAAATAGTTTGAGAAGATTTGGTATTAAATCTTCTTTATATGTTTGATAGAATTCCCCTGTGAAGTCCTCTGGACCTGGACTTTTGATTGTTGGGAGAAAAAAAATTTATTTTTATTTATTCTTTATTAGATAGAAAGAGAGTGGAGGGTAAGAGAGAGAGAGGAAGAGGGAGAGAAGCAGATTCCCTGCTGAGCACAGAGCCCAAGACGGGGCTCAATCCCATGACCCCAAGATTATGACCTGAGCCAAAATCAAGAGTCAGACACTTAACCAACTGAGCCACACAGCGGCTTTTGGGACACTTTTGATTATTGATTCAGTTTCTTTGCTGGTTATTTCTTTGCTGTAAAAGTTCTCTATTTCTTCCTGTTTCAGTTTGGTAGTTTATATGTTTCTGGAAATTTATCCATTTCTCCCAGATTGTCCAATTTGTTGGCATACAATTTTTCATAGTATTCTCTTATCATTGTATTTCTTGCAGTTTTGGCTATCATTTTCCTCCTCTAATTTGTGATTTTATCTATTTAGGTCTTTTCTCTTTTCTTTTTGATAAGTGTGGCTAAAGGTCAATCAATTTTATTAATTTTTTCAAAGAATCATCTCCTGGTTTCATTGATCTGTTCTAAAATTTTTTAAGTCTCTATATCATTTATTTCTGCTCTACTCTTTATTATTTCCCTTCTTCTGCTGGCTTTTGGATTCACTTATTGTTTTTTTCTAGCTCTTGTAGGCACAAGGTTAAGTTTTTTTACTTAAGATTTTTTTCTTGCTTCTTGAGTTCGGCCTGTATTGCTATATATTTCCTTCTTATGACCACTTTTGCTGCATCCCAAAGGTTTTGGACCATCATGTCTTCATTTTCTTTGGTGCACATGTATTTTTTTAATTTCTTCTTTGACTTCCTGGCTAGCCAATCTTTAGTAGCATGTTATTTAACCTCCATGTATTTGTGGTCTTTCCAAATTTTTTCTTATGGTTTAGTTCAAGTTTCTATCATTGTGGTCAGAAAATACACTTGGTATGATCTCAATCTTTTGGTACTTGTTGAGGCCTGATTTGTGATCTGGTACATGATCTATTCTGGAGAATGTCCCATATGCACCTCAAAAGAATGTGTATTCTGTTGCTTTATGATGAAATGTTTTTAATTTATCTGTTAAATCCATCTGTTTCAGTATGTCATTCAAAACCATTTCTTCCTTATTGATTTTCTGCTTAGAAGATCTGTCGATTGTTGAAAGTAGAGTGTTAAAGTCCCCTACTATTATTGTGTTATTATCAATGAGTTCCTTTATGTTTGTTGATTCTTTTATATGTTTGGGTGTTCCCAAGTTAGGAGCCTCAATATTTACAATTGTTAAATCTTGTTCCATTGTCCTCTTTATGATGATATCATGTCTTTCTTCATCTCTCATTACAGTCTTTGGTTTAAAATCTAGTTTGTCTGATACAAGTACTGCTACTTTGACTTTCTTTTGATGTCCATTAGCATCATAGATGGTTCTCCATACCCTCATTTTCAATCTGCAGATGTCTTCAGGTCTAAAACAAGTCTCTTGTAGGCAGCATATAGATGCATCTTGTTTTTAACCAATCCTATGTGTTTTGATTTGAGCAGTTAGTCCATTTACATTTAAGGTAATTATGGATAGATGGATAGATGTATTTATTGCCATTTTATTGCTTGTTTTTCCATTGTTTCTGGAGATTTTCTCCAGAAAAATAGTGTTTGTGACTTTTGGTCTTTCCTTCCCATCCAAAGAGTCCCCTTTAATATCTCTTGCAGGACTGGCTTATTGGTCATGAACGCCTTCAGTTTTGTTTTGTTTTAAAGATTTTACTTATTTAATTAAGAGAGAGTGAAAGAGAGAGCATGAGATGGGGGTGTGGGCAGAGAGGGAAAAGCAGACCCCATGGAGCAGGGATCCTGACACGGGGCTCAATCCCAGGACCCTGGGATCATGACCTGAGGTGAAGGGAGATGCTTAACCAACTGAGCCACCCAGACACTTCATGTCTGGGAACTCTTTATCTCTATTTGTATTGTGCATGATAGCCTTGCTGGGTAGGATATTCATGACTGCAGATTTTGCCCATTCAGCGTGAATATATCTATATATTCAGTATATATTCAATACATATAAGAATATATATATATATAGCCCCCTCTCCTCTGGCTTGCCTACTTTCTGTGAATAGATCTGCAATTAGCCTTATGGTCTTCCCTTGCAAGTTAGGGACTCCCTTTGTCTTGCTACTTTTAGGATTTTTTTCTTTATCACTATATTTTGCAAATTTAACTGCAATATGTCTTGGTGTCAGCCTGCTTTTATTGATTTTGTTGGGAGTTCTTTGTGCCTCCTGGATTTGAATATGTTTTCTTCCCCAGGTTAGTGAAGTTTTCAACTATTATTTCTTCAAATAAACCTTCTGCATCCTTTTCTCTCTTTTCTCCTTCTGGGACTCCTATGATACTAATGTTTTTACATTTGATGGAGTCAGAGTCCCCTTTGTCTCTTCTCATGATCCATCATTCTCCTTTCTCTCTTGTTCAGCTTTGTTATTTTCCATAATTCTATATTCTATATCACTTACTCGCTCCTCTCTGCTTCTTCCATGTTTGTGGTCATTACATCCAGTCTATTTCAAATCTCAGTTTTTGCATTTTTCGTTTCTCCTTGATTGTTGTTTAACTCTTTTATCTTTGTGGTAAGGGTCTCCTGATGTCTTCTGGGCTTTTCTCAAGCCCAGCAAGTATCCTTCTTTAAATTCTCTATCAGGCATATTACTTATATCTGTTTTGGTTAGATCTCTGGCCAAGACCTTTTCTTGTTCTATCTTTTGGAATTAATTCCTCTATTTCAGCATTTTGTATAGGTCTCTGTCTTCTTCTGTCTGTTAGAAAATCCTGTTATGTTTCCTGCTTCTGAATGTAATGGCTTTATGAAGAAGAGGTCATATAGTGTCCAGACCCTGGTGCATCAGGGAATGTCTCTGGTGTGTGCTTGGTGCACTCAGTTGTGCACTACCATCAGGTCAGTCATCTGCAGAAATTCTCTTTGCCTGCAGTGGGCAGTGTTGGGTTCTTGGCTAGAGTGTGGTGAGTTTTAACTAGGTGTGCTCTGGTTTGCTTATTAAATAAGACCTGATGCTACTTTCACTAGAACTGAAGTCTTGCAGAGGTCTATGGTTAGTAGATGAAGTTCATAGAAGGGTTTGTGCTGGTTTTCTGGAGAAGAGGTCCAGTGCTGGTCCTTAGATACACTTAGATACACTTGCCTGAGAAAAGCAGTATCAGGAGAGCACAGGGGGGCAGGAGTTGGTGTAAGCAGATTAGGCAACCATTGTTGATGCTATACTGTTTATTGAAGCTGGTTTATACTGATGGTCAGGGGAGGGAAACGGCATCAGCTAACTCCTTTATCCCAGAGGAAGGACCTCATGCTTGCTGTCTCAGGGAAGAGCAAGTAATTTCCCCTTGGGCATGTCCTAAGTATTTTCAGTCACAATTTTCACATTATCTCTTGGTTATTTGTTTGCCTGGATTAGCAGAGTGCACTTTGGGCTCTATCCCAGCAAAGACTTCTTTGAAAACTTCAGGCTTTAGGGACCTGGTGTGGCAGAGGGACCTGTACTAGTCTTTTGGGGGAGGGTCTCACTGCACTTGGACTGATGCAGGTTTGACCAATTGAAGGCAGTGGCACCAGAGTACAGGATCATGGTATTTGAAGCAAAGCAGGCTGAACAGCCAGCATCTGGGTTAGCAACCCTCAGCAGTTGTCTCTGCACCTATGCTGAGGGGGCAGGGGAGAGAAATGGTGCCTGATGGCTCTTTTGTCCCAGGAGAAGCATTTCTTTCTCTCTTTCTTTCTTTTTTTCTTTCTTCCTTCCTTCCTTTTTTTCACTTAAAGATTTTATTTATTTATTTGTCAGAGAGAGAGAGCATAAGCAGGGGGAGCCACAGGCAGAAGGAAAAACAGGCTCCCCGTTGAGGAAGGAGCTCAATGTGGGACTCGATCCCAGGACGCTGGGATCATGATCTGAGCTGAAGGCAGACGCTTAACTGACTGAGCCACCCAGGCATCCCAGGAGAAGCATTTCTGTGAATACCACTTCACAGATCCACTCCAAGAAGAGTGAACATTCCCTCTGCACCATAGGGTATCCTTAGATCATGCCATCTGCCCTGGGGTTGTTTGCACACCTTCTCTTCAGAAACAGGGCAGCACCCTCAGGGCTCTATCTCAGCTAAGCCTACTGACCTCTGAAACTCCAGTCTTTTGAGTCCCACTGGTAGCAAAAACTCATGAAAATCAGCCAGTCATTTTCCCAGCCAATGACTTTGGGGAAGTGCTCTCTCTGTGCATATCCCTGTGCACTCCACTCTCTCTCTCTCTCACCTTTCTCCTTGACCAGGGCTCCCTCACCTCTGCAGAACCCTCAATCCATTTCTACTCCAAATCATATCTCTGCACTTCTTACCTTTCTCCATGTGGCCTCTTCTTTTTCTCTAGTTGTGAAGTTTGTTCTGTCAGTCCTCAGGTCAATATCTTGGGTATTCAGAATGATTTGATACTTATCTAGTTGTTTGAGGATGAGTCAAGCCTAGCATCCTTCTCCTATGCCACAATCTTAGCTCTCCCTGAGAAGTTAGTGATTGTGAAAGAGGATAGTGCATCTGAAAGGGGGTTTAGTCCAGAAATATAGATAATTTAACACTTGAATATCAGTTAATGTAATTCATACTCCATTAATGGAAAAAAAGGATTAAAACACAATAATAATCTTGACTGATGTAGAAAAAGTATTCAATGAAATTTAACATGTAATGCAACAGTGAAAAAAATGCTCAACCAATTAGGAATAGAAGGAAATGTGATAATAAACAAACACCATACTTAAGATTGAAATAATGAAAGCATTCCCTCAGAAATCAAGAAAGGATGGTTGCTATCACTATTTTTATTCAGCATGATACTGGAGGTCATAGCTAATGCAACAAGGAAAGAAAAGGAAATAATAGGCATATATTTACTGGAAATGAGGAAGTTATCATTATTCACAGTTTACATGATTATGATTATAGAAGACCTTAAAACTCTACAAGCCATTAAAAAGTCAATTCAGCAAAGCTGCAGGATACAAGGCAAATATTATAAATTGATTTCTATACAGTAAGAACAGAAAATGAGATGAAAAAACTTTTTTTTTTAATTCGAGAGAGAAACAGAGTCAGAGAGCATGAGAGGAGACAGAGGGAGAAGCAGACTCCCCATGGAGCTGGGAACCCGATGTGGGACTCGATCCCAGGACTCTGGGATCATGACCTGAGCTGAAGGCAGTCGCTCAACCAACTGAGCCACCCAGGTGCCCAAAACTTTTTAATACATTAAAAAAATTAGATACTTAGGAATAAATCCAATGCAAAATATGCAAGACCTCTACACAGAACACTATGAAACAGTATATATCTACTGATATATCTATCTATATCTATCTATCTATCATCTATCTATGAAATGGAGGAAATCATGAATGAATTCATAAGATGAATTTGGTGGTGACCCCAAATTTTCTCATGGAAAGGTGGGAGTCTATGTCCCCTTCCCTTTGAAACAGCTTATGACTGCTTCAACCAGTAAACTACAAGAAGTGACACTTTGTAACTTAAGGTGAGATCATAAAAGGTCGTGGAGCTTTCTCCATCTTAGAATACTTGTCCCCAGATGCTCTCTCTTAGAACTGAGCTACCACGTTGTGAGAAGCTCAAGTCATATAGACTTTTAATAAGTGCAGAAAAAATGGAAAAGCTGGTCCTGAGATGCATTTGGAATCACAAGGGACAAAACAAGATCAAAACAAGATCACAAACTAATGAATCTGGAAGACCCATACTTCCTGATTTCAGAAGTTACTACAAAGCTACAGTGATCAATATAGTATGGTATTAACATAAAACATGTAGATCAATAGAACATAGAGCCCAGAAATAAGCCTCTATGTTGAGCTGATTTTCAAGGATACCATGACCATTCCAAGGGAAAAGAATCATCTTTTCAACAAGTGATGTGGCCTAATCTTTAGAAGGGCTTGCTTACAAGTTTGGTCCTCAGTGGGCATCTAAAAACTTGGCTTTTGAAATTTTCTCTATTTGATATGGTTGTATTGGCTGTGCTAGCTTGATCAGACTGTTTTAAAGACCATGTGATTTATGGTGAACACTTGCTTTTCTTCTTGGAAATTAGAATTTTGGTGGGCAAAATGGACCTATATGATTTAGCACCCAATAAAAACCCTGGGCTTTTTAAATAGGCTTCCCTGGGCAGAAATACTGTGCCCATGTTAATGCATTTCACTGTTGGAGGGAGTACGCTCTGTGTAGCCCCATCAAGGACAGCACAGGAAGCTTGCATATGGGTTCTTCTAGACTCTAGACTAATTCCTGTAGTTTTTTCCTCTTTCTGATCCAGCTATGTATCTTTGCTGTGTCACTATAATAAGTCTTACGTATGTGTATGACCATATGCTTAGTCTTATAAATCATCTTCATACACTGAATATGTGGGTGGTTGTGGGCTGTTAAAACAAGTGGTTCAGGGGGCACCTGGGTATCTCAGTGGATTGAACATCCAACTCTTGGTTTTGGCTCAGATCATGATCTCAGGGTCATGGGATCAAGCCCCACATTGGGCTCCATGATCAGCACAGTCTGCTTGAGGTTCTCTCCTTGTCCCTCCCCCCCTCCCCATTCACACTCTGTCTTTCTAAAAGAAAATAAAATCTTACAAAAAATAAGGGAGGGGGGCCAAGATGGCAGAGGAGTAGAGGACCCTATTTCAACTAGTCCCCTGAATTGAGCTGGATATCTGCCAGACCACTCTGAACATCCATGAAATCAGTCTGAAATGTAAGAAGATATATCAGGATCTATACCAACAGAATATCTCCAGTGGCTTGTTTCAAGGTATGAAGTGGGGAGCAATGATTCTGGAGCAGATATCAGAAGATAAACAGAAAGGGGAGGGAGCCACCATAAGCACTGGCCCCAGGAAGGTGAAATAACACAGGAGTGCAAAAGTGTCCCCCTCTGGGGACCAGGCACAGACTTGTACACCTGTAGCCATGGGGAAAGGGCTTTAAGGCAGCCCCTGGACTGGAACCTGGAGCTGCAGGGGCATGCATGTGAACTGGGGGCAGCTGGCAGTTTTAGAAGCACAAAAGGCAGAGATGTGCCTGAATCTGGAAGCAAGAGTTGGGAGTGCTCCTGTGGGGTGCACAACTGTGGTTCTTAGCAGCACAGACAAAAACAGAGTCAGTCTGGCCTGGAGGGCTTTCTGGAAAACAGACTGCAATCTCTCTGTTCTAAGACAGGATTGGATACCATCACTTCTGCTCTGACTCTCAAAAGAGACACAGAAAGCCACCAGGGAAAACCACCAGAGAACAAAATCCTCCCCCACCCCCCAGTTTTCACTGGGCCCATCCTGCCCCCCAACAGGGGGAAGGGCAATTCTGTCCAGACAGTGTTGCCTGAGTAATAGCACAGCAGGACACTCCCCCAGAAGACAAGCTGAAAGAACAAGAGGCCAACAACCCTAAGGTCCCTATAAAACAGGTGCATCTTGCTTGGGTTGTGGTCAATAGTTTGGACTTTGTACATTCCTTCAACCACCTCTCAGCAGAATGACCAGGAGGAGGAACTCCCAACACAGGAAAAATTCAGAGACTGTGACCTCTGCCACAGAACTAATGGGTATGGATATAAGCAAGATGTCAGAAAGATTTCAGGGTAACACTTATGCAGACAATAGCTAGGATGGAGAAAACCATTAATGGCAACATAATTCTCTAAGGGTAGAAATGAGAGTTGATCTGGCAGAACTTAAAAATGCTGTCAGTGAGATCCAATCTAATCTATATACTCTAACAGCTAGGGTAAATGAGGCAGAAGATTAAATTAGTGATCTAGAAGACAAAATGATAGAAAAGAAGGATCAGGAGGAGGCCTGGAGCAACAGCTCAGAATCCATGAAAACAGAATTAGTGAAATAAATGACACCATGAAACATTCCAATGTCAGAATTATTGGGATCCTTGGGTCGGAGGGGGGCTAGAGAGAGAGGACTAGAAGATATAGTTGAACAAATCCTAGCTGAGAATTTCCCTAACCTGGGGAATGAAACAAGCACTCATGTCCTAGAGGCAGAGAGTACACCCCCAAGATCAAGGAGGGGAGAACGACCACAAGCATGTGATAGTGAAACTCAGAAATCTTAAAACCAGGGAAAACATCTTAAGGGCAGCTAGGGGGAAGAGATTCCTTATGTACAGAGGGAGGAACATCAGAAAAATGTCAGACTTGTGCACAGGAAACTAGCAAGACAAAAGAACATGCAGCCAAGAATACTTTATCCAGCAAGGCTGTCATTTAGAATAGATGCAGAGATAAAGAGCTTCCAAGACAGGCAAAAACTGAAAGAATATGTGGCCACTAAGTTGGCACCTGCAAGAAATACTAAAGGGGGTTCTATAAAAAAAGAAAGACCCCAAGAGAGATATAGAACAGAAATTTACAGAGACAATCTATAGAAACAAGGACCTCACAGGCAACAATGATGCCAATAAGAACATATTTTTGAGCTACCCTATGACCCTGTAGTTGCACTACTAGGTATTTACCCCAAAGGTACAGATGTAGTGAAAAGAAGGGCCATCTCTACCCCAATGTTCATAGTGGCAATGTCTACAATTGCCAAACTGTGGAAAGAGCCAAGATACCCTTCAACAGATGAATGGATAAAGAAAATATGGTACATATATACAATGTAATATTATGCCTCCAACAGAAAGGATGAATGCCCAACTTTTGTATCAGCATGGATGGGACTGGAGGAGATTATGCTGAGTGAAATAAGTCAAGCAGAGAAAGTCAATTATCATATGGTCACACTTACTTTTGGAACATAAGGAATAACACAGAGGACATTAGGAGAAGGAAAGGAAATGTGAATTGGGGTAAATCGGAGGGGGAGATGAAGCATGAGAGACTGTGGACACTGAGAAGCAAACTGAAGGTTTTGGAGGGGCGGGGGTTGGGGGGATGGGTGATTCTGATGATGGGTATTAAGGAGTGCATGTATTGCATGGAGCGGTGGTTGTGGTGCATAAACAATGAGTCTTGAAACACAGAAAAAAAATAAAATAAAATCTTAAAAAAATGAAATTCAAACACTTGGAAGCTAAAGACCATCCTGCTCAAGAATGTATGGCTCAACCAGGAAATCAAAGAAGAACTTAAACAATTCATGGAAAACAATGAGAATGAAAACACATCAGTCCAAAATCTATGGGATACAACAAAGGCAGTCCTAAGGGGCCATACGTAGCCATCCAAACCTCACTGGAAAAAAAAAAAGAAAAAGAAAAGAAAGAAAGAAAATTGCTGAATACACAAACTCTCTTTTTACCTTAAAGAACTGGAGAATCAACAACAAATTAGCCAACTCCATGCACAAGAAGGGAAATAATTAAGATTAGAGCAGAGATCAATGAGATAGAAACTAGAGATACAGTAGATCACATCAATGAAACTAGAAGGTGGTTTTCTGAAAGAATCAATAAGATTGATAAACCATTGGCCAAACTAATCCAAAAGAAAAGAGAGAGGACCCAAATGAATAAAATTATGAAGGGGAGAGGTCACAACTAACACCAAGGAAATAGAAACAATAATCAGAAATTATTATCAAGTTATATGCCAATAACTTAAGGAACCTAGAAAAAATGGATGCATTCCTAGAAACCTATAAATTTCCAAGACTGAAATAGGAAGAAATTGACAACCTGAATAGACCAATAACTAATAAGATTGAAGCAGTGATCAAAAATCTCCCAAAAACCAAGAGTCCAGGACCTGACGGATTCTCTGAGGAATTCAACCAAACATTCAAAGAAATAATATCTACTCTTCTGAAATAGTTTCAAAAAATAGAAACAGAAGGAAAACTTCCAGACTCTTTCTATGAGGCCAGAATTACCCTGATCCCCAAACCGGGCAAAAAGGAGAATTTCAGACCAATATCTCTGATGAATATGGATGCCATGATTCTCAACAAAATCCTAGCCAACAGGATCCAACAGTACATTAAAAAGATTACCACCTCAACAAGGTGGCATTTATCCCTGGGATGCAAGGTGGTTCAACATCTGCAAATAAATCGTTATTGATTCTTTTAGTAAGAGAAGAGAGAACCACATGGTCCTCTCAATTGATGCAGAAAAAGCATTTGATAAAATACAGGATCCTTTCTTAATTAAAACTTCAGATTATAGGGATAGAGGGAACATTCCTCAATTCCATAATATCCATCCATGAAAACTCATAACGAATATCATTCTCAATGGGGAAAAGCTGACAGCCTTTCATTTAAGATCAGGAACATGACAAGGATGCCCACTCTCACCACTATTGTTCGACATAGTACTAGAAGTCCTAGCAACAGCAAATCAGACAACAACAACAACAACAACAACAAAAATAAAAGGTATTCAAATTGGCAAAAAAGAAGTCAAACTCCCTCTCTTTGCAGATGACATGATACTTAATGTGGAAAACCCAAGACTCTAGCCCCAAATTACTAGAACTCATACGGCAATTCAGTAATGTGGAAGGAGACAAAAATCAATGCACAGAAATCAGTGGCTTTCTTATACACTAAAAACGAAACTGCAGAATGAGAAATTAGAGAATCAATTCCCTTTACAATAGCACCAAAAACTATAAGATACTTCGAAATAAACCTAACCAAAGTGGTAAAGGATCTATACTCTAGGAACTACAGAACACTCATGAAGGAAATTGAAGACACAAAAAGATAGAAAAAACATTCCATGCTCATGGGTCAGAAGAATAAATATTGTTAAAAAGTCTATGCTGCCCAGAGCAATCTATACTTTCAACACCATCCCAATCAAAATGCCATTGGCATTTTTCAAAGTGCTGGAACAAACAATCCTAAAATTTGCATGGAACCAGGAAAGACCCTGAATCACCAAGGAAATGTTGAAAAAGAACAACAAAACTGGGGGCATCACGTTGCCTGATTTCAAGGTTTATTACAGAGCAGTGATCACCAAGACAGCATGTTACTGACACAGAAACAGACACCACAGACCAGTGGTAACAGAGCAGAGAACCCATATATGGACCCTCAATGCTATGGTCAAATAATCTTCAACAAAGCAGGGGAAAATATCCAAGAGAAAAAAGTCTCTTCAATAAATTGTGCAATGAAAACTGGACAGCTACATACAGAAGAATGAAACTCAACCATTCTCTTACACCATAAAGATAAACTCTAAATGGATGAAAGACCTCAATGTGAGACATGAATCCATCAAAATCCTAGAGGAGAACATAGGCAGTAACCTCAACCACAGCAACTTCTTTCAAGACACGTCTCCAAAGGCAATGGAAACAAAAGCAAAAATGAACTTTTGGGACTTCATCAAGATCAAAATCTTCTGCACAGCAAAGGAAACAGTCAACAAAACAAAGAGGCAACACACGGAATGGGAGAAGATATTCGCAAATGACACTACAGACAAAGGGCTGATAGACAAGATCTACAAAGAACTTCTCAAACTCAACACCCAAAAAACAAATAATTAAGTCAAAACATGAGCAGAAGACATGAACAGACACTTCTCCAATGAAGACATACAAATGACACATGAAAAAGACACATGAAAAAATTTTCATCATCACCAGCCATGAGGGAGATTCAAATCAAAATCACAATGAGATAGCACCTTATACCAGTTACAATGGCAGAAAACAAGGCAAGAAACAACAAATGTTGGAGAGGATGTGGAGAAAGGGGAATGCTCTTATAGTGTTGATAGGATGCAAGTTGGTGTAGCCACTTTGGAAAAGAGTGTTGAGGTTCCTCAAAAACTTAAAAATAGAGCTACCTTATGACCTGGCGATTGCACTACTGGGTATTTAACCCAAAGATACAGATGTAGTGAAAAGAAGGGCCATATGCGTCCCAAAGTTGGTAGCAGCAATGTCCACAATAGCCAAACTGGAAAGAGCAGAGATGCCCTTTAACAGACAAATGGATAAAGATGTGGTCCATGTATACAATAGAATATTACTCAGTCATCAGAAAGGATGAATACCCAACTTTTGCATCAATGTGGGCGAGACTCAAGGAGATCATGCTGAGTGAAAAAGTCAAGCAGAGAAAGTCAATTATCATATGGTTTCACTTACTTATGGAACATAAGGAATAGCATGGAGGATATTAGGAGAAGGAAGGGAAAAGGGAAGAGGGGAATCAGAGAGGAAGATGAACCATGAAAGACTGTGGACTCGAGAAATAAACTGAGGGTTTTAGAGGAGGAGGGGATAGGGGAGCCCAGTGATGGGTATTAAGGAGGGCATGGATTGCATGGAGCACTGGGTGTTATACGTAAACAATGAATCTTGGAACACTACATCAAAACTAATGATGTCCTCAATGGCAACTAACATAACACAACAAAAAATTAAAAAATTAAAAAATTAGTATGTTAGAAGTGCCAACACAAGTGGTGTCGCAACTGTACCCCACAATATGTATATTAAGAGTTTACAATACTCTATTTCATAGTGATCTTTGGAAGTAAAGAGATCTTCACAGAAACAAATTATATGGGGAAAGCATAGCTCAGATCTTACATATTTGTCAGCATAATAAAAGCAACTTATGTCCTCCTGAGGTAAGAAAGATGCATCCCTTCTTCTATAGTAGAAAGCAAAAGAGTGCTAAAGTAAGCTTTTAAAGAACTATATCTTATTATACAAAAATCCTTCTAAATGCTAATATTTTAGGTGAATATTCCCTCCTTCTATTCGTTCAATTTATGAACAATTTAAAACCACCTTCTTCTATGTAACAGGACAATGCAATATAATACAAATAAGAGATGTAATGTTGTCATGAACATACTTTTACATTATAGATTATTTCTACAACCAAAAAATACCAGCTGTCCACAAATTTTTAATTGGCGCTATTACTGAAAAAACTCCTGGTGAAAGCATGCCAACTATTTAAGAAGAGTTTACCGACATCATTCAGTACAGGGGAAAAAAAAAAAAAAAAAAAAAAGAAGTAGGAATGACTAATTATCCACACATAGCAATTTTTACAAGTGAAATTAGATGAATCTTTTCTTATCTGTAGAACAGTAAGAGAAGCATATTTAAAAAATGAGAACTTCCACAAATGACGTGCATTATACTTTAGGGCTAATGAATTGCATTTAAGCCCCTGTTTAAAGGGAATAAAATTGAAAGTCCTAGTTTACAGCTGATGAGTAATAAAACTGAACTTCTGAAGTTCAGGTTTGTTATTATTTTATTGATGACAATCACTTAAATGATTTAAACTGAAAAGATAAGCAGTACTGTTGTATTTCCACAGACCAAATCCAACAATTTGAATACACTGAAGCTCTATTTATATGGCCTTGGCTAAAGCATTGATCACATTTTCCATGGCTGGTCCTTGTAACAGGACTGATGATTCTACAGCAGAACTCAAAACATTGACTGAACTGGACTTTGAGTCCAGTTCAAATTGACTACCAACAAATAAACAGGATACAAATAGTTTCATTACCAAGAATCTCTTTTAATCTGAGAGGAAAATTAATTCCCCCAAAACACAGAACTGTGAAAGCAAGATCCTGCAAAACATCAATGGCTGAATCACGTACAAACTGATCATGGAATAAAGTAATAAAAGAAATGGAAAACTACATGTGGTATTTTTATCAAATTTTTTTGAAAAGTTACGCTTTTGAATATTAAGTCTTAGGTTGCCCTTGTGCTCTGTATTTCTCATGTGATCCCTTATGATCCTTTACAACTGATAAGTAGTTGATCTACAAAGTACATTTTAAATTTTAAATTTTCCCTAAACAGTTTAAGGATTAAGGGGATGAGAGGGACAACTTAAATCAAAAATGAATAATTATAAATGCTTTACAGAGGCAAGTAGGAAGTCTGTACTTCAGGAATCAAATGCAAATATGGGAGATGAGGGGGAGGCTGCCCTTACAACTTGTAGTTCTGACTTACTGTATGTGACATTTACAAGTGCCCAGAATTCAACTTGAATATCGTTTTTAACTGTCTTGAAATACCCAAGACTTCAAGAAGTACTATCCAAAACTCCAAAAGACTACCTGTTTTTCTCATTCCAAGGGTCCCTAAATCAATGGTTACTTTATGGAGGAAGGCCCCTGACTTCGGACTTGCAGTTCTAAAAGGTAAGTGATATATCCTTCTCAGAATTAAGCAAAAATGACAGAGCTAAAATGGTGACTTGGCCCATCATTATGTCACCACAGAATTCTTAAGGTTTTTATTTAATATGAGAACTTGTGCTCACTCCTCTGGAGTCTGGTCACACAATTCAGGTGTAAGCAAAGGCAAACAAGAATTAGGTGAGTTTCAAAACTTTTAATAAAGGAAAAAAAAGACACTTCCAAAAATAAATGTCACACAAATCAAAGTTTTTTAAAAAGTGAAAGATATTCAAGAAACAAAATCCTTTACTATCAAAATATACTAAATATTTAAATCTAATGAACTTGAGTGTTCAAATTCTGGGTGAATGTAGCTTATAATCATATACCTAGTAAAGCAGTGTTTTTCATGATATGTTTGTTTCAAGACATTACTTAATATAGTTACTTTTTAAACCTATATTTTCTTAAACATCCATCTCACAATTCATTTAAATATTTTTACACTCATTTATAAAAACACATGTTCTAACAATGGGTTATTTTGTGCTTTAATAATAATGATCCATGGTAAAATGCTTAAGTGATTTAAATGCTTTACTAATGACTACATCCATCACAGATTCTTGCACACTTACACAGCTACTGCAATAATCCAAAGAGCTACAACTCTTCTTAAAAATGACACTCACTCAAAGTTTGGTAAGCATGCTAAATAATTAGAAATGTATTTTTTTTCCAAGTTAGAACGTTAGAACTTTCTAGCTTTCTTTAAAATCTGCAAAGATAACCTGCTTATTTAAGCCACTTTTAACTGGAAATTTATAAAAACAGAGGAAAGCATCATTTTAGAATTTTCTTTATAACATCTATAGTAAAAAATGGATGTCTTCTTTCAAACTGTGATGGCACTAAACTGCTATTTTAAAAATTCTAGATTTTAAAATGTTAAGAAATTACAATGTCCATTCTACCTAGAGGGGCATTTTAATAATTAAACTATTTTTCAGGTCAATACTTTCTTCAGTGTGGGTGACACTGCCTTATATTCATCACAGTACCTTAGTAAATGATTCACTTAAAATGTGATCCAAGACAAACCCCAACTTACTCTAAATTCTCTTCTATAACAAGGGTCCAATGTGTTCCATCCTCTAGACTAATAATATGGTAAACAAATACAAATCTAAAGCAATAAAATTTATATAATTAATGGCAATGAATATCAAATACAATAGACCTCATTTGCACAATTTGGAATTAATTTGCATGCAAAATTTTATAGTTTTGATCCTTACTTATAGATAATTTATTTCTTTAAGTAATCAAGACAAATAGTAGAAAAAGCATTTTATTTATATGGAAAAAGCTACATTAATATCTGTAAAAGGTGTCAATATAACATTGCCTATACAGAAGAAAAACTCAAATGTGAGTAGCAACAAATAAAAGTTACACATCTTCCTACTTAGCAGTGCAATTAATTCACATTGCAATAAAGTTAAGTCAAGTATAACAAAATCAAAACAAGTGTTTCTCCATAATCAAGATACTGAGAATTACAGTGTAAAGATCCTTTCAGGTTTAAGAAATCTGGAATCAATCTACTGATTACCCTAAGACAAGGGAGACAGACAGTTAATTCATTTAATTACCAGCTGTTGGGTTTTTTCAATACTGTTCACAGGAAAAAGGTAATGCGTTGACATACATGTAAATAGAATATATTTAGTCTATACAGTAAAAAAATACAAATTATAAAGTGAGCTAACAAAGAATGAATCTGAATACAGATTTATAAAACTGATGACATCTTAGACAACACATACAGCATTTCTCATGTAAAAACAATTAGTTTCAGCAAAAAATAATTTGGTTGCTTTTCAGATGCATTGCAGATCTTGTAAGCTGAAGATGCAGATGTCCAAGTATCTTAAAAACCATAATAAGTCTTTCTCAATGCATACAAAATGACAAATGCTCTCATCACAGTCTGAAGGGTATTTTTGGAAGTTTGTTTTGTCTTGCTTCAGAAATACATGTAAAATGGGTAAAAATCAAAGGATTTCATGATACAATGAAACAGTAAACAGTGCTCAATTTACTGCTAATGTTGAAAAAAACCTAGATTTTACAGTACTCTGGTATATATGAAATTTTTTTTGACTTTACATTGCATATTTCTGAGTCCATTCTCTTGCATGTCTGTTGTATCTGTAGGTATACAAAAGGGATATAATAAAAACAGACAAAATGAATCTTTTAGAAGAACTATTTATATAAAACTGTACGCTCTACCTTTTTACACTTAATTGCAATAATTATTCATACGCCAATTACTGAGTCAATGTGACTTAGGCTCATATATTAAATAAAATAGAAAACAACAAGTGATTTTTTAACTGATGGATTTCTCTACAACCAATACAGAAACATGCCTAAATTATAAACAACAAAATAAGAAATCAATTTCTAACAGAAGTCTATAAAAGCCAACCCTGAATGGGCATCACCTATAAAATGCAAATGAATCAATGGTTCCAGCAAGATGAAACAGCTTGAAAATTGGGTCAGTTTGGAGGGGGTTAGGGATAACTTCTCTTCCTGGGAGAAAAATATTCAAGGCTTTCCAATTATCAAATTCTTTAATTTTAAATTTACTACCCAGAACTATATATATGGTTCTCTCCTATCAAAAAACAGACATATTACACAAATGCAGAACATGTACTATTAAATAGTAAAGGACTAAACACTGTATGGGAAGGAATAATATCTCTTGTAAAAAGACTAATAAAGATAGGCAAACTTAGTACAAGTTTGTAAAAAGTTTGTAAAAAGACTAATAAAGATAGACAAACTTAGTACAATTAACACAATTAAATGTACTTAAATATATTGATAATACTTATGTTTTGGCAGACCACACAGAAATACACCCAGGCAGAAACTTATATAAGTAAACACTTACTTTTCTTTGTCTGATTTATAGATTTGTGCAATATCTGGTACTAAGGGGTCATCTGGATTAGGATCACAAAGTAGAGAACATATGGACAATAAAACTAGATTGAAAAAAGAACATCACATCAGATAATGATCTTTCTGCTTTATAACAATTACATATATGAAAACACTTTTACTGAATATAGACAATGAACTTATAAAGAAAACAAAATCAAATGAGCATGTTAAATTACTTTTTAGACTAACTTTGCTAAGGAACAAATATTTCTAATTTTTAATTAGAAATTACAAAATTAGCATACAATGTATATAATACAAAATCACTATAACTTTTGAAGTTTTAAATTTTATTTGAATTTCAACTTATTTAAAAAATGTACACTTATAAAGTAACTAAACATTTAATCTGAAGAGTTCTCTATAAAAATAATTTTAGGTAACACATACATATGCCAAATATGGTACCTAATCAAAACATTTTTAGAACAGCATCCTAACTTTAGGTATTTTTTTTTAAGATTTTATTTATTGATATGAGGAGAAGAGCACACGAGCAGGGGAGCAGCAGGCAGAGGGAGAGGCAGGCTCCCTGCTGAGCAAGGAGCCCAATGAGGGACTCAAACTTAGGACCCTGCCTAGGATCATGATCTGAACCGAAGGCAGATACTTAACCAACTGAGCCACCCAGGCATCCCTAGGTATTTTTTAAAGATACTTTTGTACTTTAATAAGGAAACCATCCATTTTTTATTTTATTTTAATGCAGAAAATCTATGTTCTAATCAATTCAAAGTACAGCAAACAAATTGCAGTTAACAGTCCAAACCATTTTGGACTCATTGTTTATGCACTTTTTTTATTTTGGCTTAGTGCTACAGTTTGCCTACAAAGAAGAAATATTTGTCAGGTTTTTTTCAATCAATCTTTTATTCCATGTACATTATTTGTATCACACTCATTTAAAAATAATGTGAACAATTATCAATACATAACTTGTATGTTTTAAAATATTAGTGAAAATTATAAAAGTAGTTGTTTCTTCCCACATCAAAATACTAATTCATATAGCTACATTCTCAAAAACAATTTAAGTATCTGAAAAAGTAAGGAACAAGGACTCTGGTTCCTGATTTGTCTGTTATGATTGCATGCCATGACTTCTGAGGGTATACGAGGAATCTTTGGAAGAACATTTCAAGATGTTCTACTATGTTCCTTTATCTTTTCCTACTCTTACAAATCCACAAGCAAAATTTATAAAGCAGAGTTAATTTCTTAAATAACACAGAAAGGGAGTTGCTAAGGGCTAATGAAAAAAATTAGTATTTTATTCATCTTCCTTATCTTCCATCTGCCTACTGAAATTTTAAGCCTTTTATATTAAACTATTAGGGTAGATTATCTAGGCTCACATCTCCAGAGTTTCCAGACTAAACTCACAATAGAAAGCAAAATAAGACATTTAAAATATAAAAAAGTAGAAAATGTACAAATAAGCAAAGTATAAGCTACCTTATAAAATAAGGCAAGAGGGAAGTTCCTCATTTCCCACTCCTGCTGCCAAGAGCAATGTGCCCTGATTTCACTACAATGTACACAAATCAAATGTTTTAAGATAAAGAAAAAGGTAATAATAGTTAACATTCAGTCGAATGTCTTCTATGTGCCAGATGCATAGTGACCTTACACGGTAATACTCCTATAATCCTCATTTTACATATGAGGACAGTGAGGCTACTTGAAATTCTTCTTCAAGGGCAGTTTCCAGAAGCCAAGAATACTAATTAATATTTATAAAAAGCTACCGATGTTAGAAAATTAGTGCTCAATATCTGGCAGTCTGCCATTTCTTTTGTATGTATAAGTACTTAACCACTTACACCAAATGAATTACATTTCCATTTCCATTCCAGGAAAGAGTATATTAATTTGAATAATCCTGTGACACAAAAACTTTCTTGCATCTAGTACATAACAGTTATACTATGTGATTTTTAAAAAGACACTAGAATCAACATGAACATTTTATACAAACATTTTAGGTCAGAAAAACTGCCATTCATAATAACTAGCTGATGTGAAGGGCTACTACTTACCTAATATTTGAAATATTATCGCTGTGGACCCTGCTTCCTAAAAACCTAATCACTTTTAAAAATAAGTTAAACATGAAGAGAGCATTTATTAAAAAGATTTTTTTAAATAAGCACAGGTTCATTCCTCCCCTGAATCCTTCAAGAGAAATAATTTTCTTAAATTTTATAAAAAGGGAAAACTACCAAATTACTTCAGGGGCAGGAGCTTCTAACTCAAAACAGTTTTTTCTAATGGTTGGGTTCTCTTCTGCTGGAGAAACAAGACATGAATTAAGAGGGCTAGCACAGCAGAAACTATTGGCTAGGTACTAGAAGGTCTACATATACATCTGATAATTTAGCAAGAAAAAAGTATGTATCTGTTAAAGCTGAGAATCCACATGGATTATGTTATCAGTCATAAATAATGCTATTGGTTATTAAAAGTTTAGACTAACATCCTAATAAATATACTGCATTATTCTAAAGTGTGAAATGTGTCTTCTTAGATGAAGTAAGAGATGTAAAGCTTTACTCATTACATTAACAATTCTATTTAATAAACGGCACAACTGATCCTAAAATCTTATTTTCACTCTGTCTCTCTCTTTAAAGCCAAAACTAAAGGGGTAAAATGTCAGTAGGCTCAACCAAATTTCTAGTTCTAACATATTTAAATTTGTCTCATTTTATTATTAAGATTTGACCATTAACCACATCACGCTAACTGACAAAAGCAAAAGAGTAATAGAAGAGCTATGAAAGCAAAGCAAAATCAAAGCAGGAGAAAACAGTAAATTTTTTTTTTTTTTAAACTTTAGTCCCTAGATAGTTCTGCTATATTTTTCTTGTCTTACTGTTATCAATAGTTATAAATCTGGTAAATAAAATTACCTTTTGATACAGTCAGAGCTGGTGACCATTGTGACCTCAGGATATCAAGACAAATACTTCCATTACTGTTTATGTTTGGATGGTAAATTTTTGTTGTGAAAGCAATCTATAAATAAAACAAAACAAGAATGTGACAACCCACAAACTATGAACAAAACAGAACCAATCTGCTCTGGGGTAAAATGTCCTCAATTTTACATGACCTTAGAGGAGAAATTCAACAAATTGAGCATCTACTTTGTGCACATAGTTTTAGCTCCTGGGAGTATGAAAGCAAATAGTCAGTTTCCCCTTGGCCCCCTGGAACTGAGAAGTATTTTGGAATATAACAAATAAATCTATATTAGCTGATATGACTGCCTGAGTAGTACCTGGAGTAATTAACCATGGGTTTCATCATCCCTCAAAGTAATCCATTTCTTAATTTGATTATCATTGATACCTACAAATGACAATGAATCTAAAAATAGAGTGCTGACCCTGTTCCAGAAGAAAGTTGAGGGTCCTCAGCCTGTTATCTATCCTAAGGGATCTGCTAAGAATTCTAATCTTCCACAAGAGTTGTTGTTACATTGTTTCATATATATAATGTTAGTCAGGTATTTTTAAAAAATCTAAAATAATTATTCGGAGTGGAAGTATTTGTTAATAAACTTCTCCCTCCTTGATGTCACCATCATTTATTTCCTCTTCAGATCCAGTCTAAATTTAATGTAATAAGGAAATGTTTTTATTTTTCTTACCACACTTAATAAAGGGACTGTGTCACATTTATTTTTGTATTCCCCAATGTTAACAGAACACTGGAGGTACTCAATAAATTTTTGTTGAATAACAACTTAAGAACTGAGAAATAGGGTCAACTTTCAAAGATAATCCCCTGAATACAAAAGTGTGATTCTTGACCATAAAAAAACTTCCCAAACTACATATATCTAAGGAGGAGGGGAAAAAAAGGTAAGGAAGCTAATTTGTCATATAATAGATACTGCCTTTTGTTTTACAGATATAGTCCAATATTTGAATAAGCTTATTTTAAATTCAGCGATTTTACAGAATAGTTTGAACATGCTAAGTTACCCATAGTCTGTGACATCATGTACATAACTTGGGGTAGAGAGTAAAATCTCTGACAAGGAGTCAAATCAACCATAAAAATGAAAATACCTTTGGTGGCTTAAAAGGATAGTCTGTCGGAAAATGTACAGTGAGAAAGAAGACTCCACCTTGATAGGCGCTATCAGGCTGAAATTACAAATATTTGCATTAGTGATTACTATATTTATTTAGTGATTACTGTATTTATTTAGTAACCTAAGATGATTTCCCCCCAAATTGATTTGGGGGAGAAAAAAAAAAGCCATCATTCTGTCCTAAGTTCAAATCATTTACCTTGAAAACAGGTTTCCCTTTGCAGGTATGAAGGAAGAATCTTCAATAATCATGATGACATCAAAGTTAAACACAAAAATAGGACACACACAGTGGTGTGACTTACCTAAACAGATCTTTTTATGAGTCTAGAGAGTTTTATAAATTAGTATACACACACAATTGCTTTGAGAAAAGAAGAATTTTCCACAGCAGTAATCAGTATGGGAAACAGGGTTTGGGCTAGTATTTATTTACCTTCTTATTTATAAAACTTAAGATCTGATGGTCGTATTTTTTTTTTAAGATTTATTTATTTTAGAGAGAGTGCAAGCAGGGGGAGGGGCAGAGGGGGAAAGACAATCCTGAACAGACTCCTCACTGAGCAGGGAAACTGACATGGGAATTGATCCCATGATCCTGAGATCAGACCTGAGCGGAAATCAATAGTCAGCATGCTTAACTGACTGAGCTACGAAGGGGCACCAATGGTCGTCCTTTAAGGGGCAAGAATAGAAATGAAATAAAAAGACCAAGTTATAAAAAGGAAAGGCTACATGACACACAATTCAGACCTCCAATCTTCACTTAGTAACAGTTTACAATAGAATGTGGAAAACACAAAAAAGCTCAAAATAAAACTAGATAAATTCAATAGTCATTGAATCAAATTAGGAACCAACTTTATAGGAAGAATTTAAATTTGGCCATATTTCTTTATGGCAGTTAGAAAATACCTTTAATATTACAAGCAAGAAAAAAATGATAAAGAATAAAGGTAAAATCTATTTTAATTCCTTTATATATATTCCTTCATATATATATACACACACACATATATATTCCTATATATATGTGTGTATACACACACACACACACACACACACACACGTATATTCATATATCTACTTACATATATATAATTTATTTATTTGAGAAAGAGGGCATGAGCAGGGGGAGGAGCAGAGGGACAAGCATAACATAGGACTAAATCCCAGGACCCTGAGATCATGACCTAAGCCAAAGTCAAATGCTTAACCAACTGAGCCACCCAGGTGCCCCTCCTTAATATTTAATTAAATTTTTCATGTTATCATGTTATATTACCACTTTGGTAATAACAGCAAAACTATCATTACTTCCTCAAGTGTCTGCATATACATTAGAGGACTATACTGTATAATTATTCTAACTATACACAGTTTAATTCTAGTTCTTCAAAAGTTAAAGGGAATGTAGAAAATGTAAATGAATTCAAATGATATTAGAGAGTGGCATGTTTGCATTACCAAAATAAAGGGGTTATGAGTAACATAATTGTAACCATTTGCTACATGTGATTCATCTAAGGAATATCTGTGAAGGGCTATAATTCAAATGGTAAGGGTGGGCCTTTAAATAATAGTATTTTGGGGCACCTGGGTGGCTCAGTGGGTTAAAGCCTCTGCCTTCGGTTCAGGTCATGATCCCAGGGTCCTTGGATCGAGCCCTGCATTGGGCTCTCTGCTCAGCGGGGAGCCTGCCTCCCTTCCTCTCTCTCTGCCTGCCTCTCTGCCTACCTGTGTTCTCTGTCTGTCAAATAAATAAATAAATAAAATCTTTAATAAATAATAGTATTTTGAAGGTTCTTAGTAAGCAATGAAAAACAAATAATTAGATTCTTCAAGTTGTTCTTTATATATATTGCATTTTACCCTTAGAAAAAACTAACTTAACATAACAGTTTAGTAATTTGAGACATTTCCCCAAGACTTCTGCTCTGAAAATTCAGTATTTGTTTTTAAATGTGAAACACAAGTAATATGATTAAAACCTCTATGCCTTACTAGATAAAATTCTTTCAGGGGAGGGAAAGAATGATGTTCATGTAAACAATTACTAGTATGTATATTCTCACCCAGAAAGTAGTCAATGCCCATTCCTATGCGATCAGATTTTTGTGCACAAAAAGAAAAGTCTGTTTCAAGTCCTAACTGCCTCTAGGTACAGAAAGAAATAATCTTAACAAGGGTAGTAAGTGTTAAGTAAAGCCAGTCATAAAATAGGTAATTCTGAGTTCAGTATAATACAACCAAACTAAAAATAACACATTCAGAAGTTGGCAAAGACAGATCTGTTGCAATTCTCTTACCAGTTCCCTCTCACACACAGGAACAGTGAAGAGTTACTGCAAACTGGTGCTTGTTATTGCAGGTATTCCACTGCTGAGTTAATTAGAGTCATTTCTACCCTACTAAAATTATTTTTTTTTTCTTTTACAAAAATTGTTGATGTGAGGTAATTATACTGGGTTCTGAACAACTGACTTTTGTGCTTAAAAACAGATAAAGCAAATGTATAACATATAGCCTGGGTGCAAATGGTGGGCGATCCATGACTATGTGTAATGACCAGGGATTTGTCAAAGGGAAACATCAAAGTGATCCAAACAAGTGATTTGCTACCAGTGCTGCAGAAAATCATCAAAAATCCTTTCACTGTATTTTGCTTCCTGAGTGTTCAGACTCAGAGTACATGAAAACTCAACCTTAGCCACAAACATCTCATCAAAGGTGAAATGGTAAGAATGAGGTATGGCTGAGGGAATTAATTTCATATATATGAATCATACTTACAGGTCCCATAATAGTTGCTTGCCAGTGGAACACTGAAACAAACAAAGGAGTTTTGGAGTCATTAACAAACGTTCAAACCTGTATTATTAATGGTAGCAAAATCCTAGCAAGACAGCAAAGCTTACAGTCATCCCCCACGGGTCCAGCGGAACAATGAGCAGGTGGGTCTCGTTGTAGATCACTTAATTCCTGAAGCAAAGCAAAAATACTTAAGGTTAATTGTTTTTCTAGTGAAACAAGCATAATAATCTATGAAGACACCAACTATTTACTTTAAAATTAAATTTGAGGCAGGTCTATTCAAAATATGAAAACAGAAAATGTAGTTACTGATTGGTAGAAGAGCATGGCAAGTAC
Organism: Enhydra lutris kenyoni; assembly: GCF_002288905.1. Classification (NCBI taxonomy): domain Eukaryota; kingdom Metazoa; phylum Chordata; class Mammalia; order Carnivora; family Mustelidae; genus Enhydra; species Enhydra lutris. The sequence continues at coordinate 13,329,142 of NW_019154096.1, read as the reverse complement.
TAAATTCTTTCATGAAATATCACCAAACCTTGAATAAATTAAATGGATTAAAATACTGTTTTTCTCTAACATCCCTAAGACAAAAATATTGAATCATTATCTACTGTACACAAGGTAATTTATATAACTGCTAGGTATATATAAGAACTACTAGAAGAATGTTATATTAATACCATATGAATAGATGAACATCTTCAAAGGTTTACAATCTAATTTGGGAGGGATGGCTTCCAAAGAAATGGATATTGAGAGAACAACCTACCTGAAGGTTAAATGGAAAGAAAGGAGAGAAGTCAGGCCATATTTGGAAGCCTAGCACATTGATTCATATGCTTTCTTCTGTTCTCAAGGAAGCAAAGGAAGGACCATGGAAATGACAGTTTAGAGTTGGCTGGTCCTCGGCTGGCATTCTAGTTCTACCATAATCAGCATTACAAGCCTTGGGGAAATCACTCGACTTCCTTATCTTCACCCCAAATATGAAAGGTATAAATTCAATATAAAAGATCATACAATAGGACTGAGGTAACTAGTTTGGAAGATCAGAACATGTCTTTGAGGCAGTGGCAATTAAGAAGAAAAGTAAAGGATGAGTGGGAGTTCATTTTGGGAGAAATGAGTGACACTACAAGGTAGAGCAGCCTAAGATGAGGCTGAGAAAGTGGGCAGAGGCTAGGCAGACAACTGAGAACAATACATACCATACTAAGAACTGTGGGTTTTTAAGAAGTTGTGTGATCTGATTTAAAAGATTGTTGACTGATCTTTGTATTGAATAGACTAGAGATGAGAAAGAGTAGAAGCTATTAGTTACTATAGGTGAAAAAATGAGGGCTTGGAGTGGAGACGCAGCAATGAGATAAAAGTGGACAGAAATATTTTAAAGGGCTTACCTCTCACAGGATTTGAGGATGAGTTACGTGTCCAGTTAAGGAGAGAGGTCACAGATATGTATCATGAAGATCAGTGGCAGCTAACATTTACTCCTTGTTTTAATGTCCCAACAACTCTCAGAGATAGGTGTTATTATGCTCCCCATTTTACAGATGAAGACAGACACATGTCTCAGTGTCCTCACATAACTAGTATAAGGTGGAAGTGGGATTCACACCCTGGCGGTCAAACCGGTAGCTTTTCAGCTTCACAAATGTACAAACGTAGATTCCATTTACTGACATGGGGGAATACTGAAAGACAAGTTTATTCAGAAAGTAGACATATTGAATTGGTAATGCCTGTGGTTTCGAAGGAAAATGTAGTTCAACATGCAGGTCTGGAGCTTAAAAGAGGACTAGACTAGAAACTGGAAAATCACTGTATATACCTGGTATTTAAAACTGTTGGGATGATATAAACCTTTTCATGGGAACACATGTAAATATTGTGTATCATCAAATCTAAGATGCCATCGACCATAAATCACATCCTTATTTTTTGTACCAATAATTAAGGAGAAATGTTGACAACTAATTTTAAGACAACATCAATTATAAGATGCATCCAGATTTTAGAAATGTTAAAATGAAAAATATGTGCACCTGAGAATCATGCAATATGGTAATTACAACAATGAGTTCAGTGTTCTAACAGACAGATAAGGAATAGGATGTGGCAGGGAAAGCTTTCCTAAGAAAGTGATATATAAGCTAAAAATGGAGCCAAGTACAAACTCTGGTCTCCTTCTTCCAAGTCTTCTCCGGTATATATCTTGGTCCGTTCATTTGTTTTCGTTGCTATTATCTTTACAGCTAGTGCTGTACTCTTCTTCCTGATAATAATTAACTAACAGAGCAGCTTCTTTGGTCCAAGTATAATTAAAAAATAAAGAGGAATATTTCAGTCCTTGACTTAGTGATAATGGTTAATGTGATAATGGTACCATTACTCCACTGCCACATGATCTTGGGCAAAACATTGTTTTGTTTTGTTTTTTAACTCTCCAAACCTTCATTTAATGTAAAGTGGCATTACCACTTCTATCCATAGTTTCTATAACAAGAGAAATGATACATGTGAAATGTACAGCAATCTCTGACATATAGTAAGCATTCAAGTAAATGTTAATATGGAGTGGATAACAACCACCTAATTCTCTAGTAGCAGAATGCAATTATTTAACTAGTTTAAATGACTGGGGGAGGAGTTCCCAAGTCACATACCCATCTGAAGTGACTGTGCTTTATTTAATAGTTTTCTAAACTGGGCTTTTAGGAGGTTGCTTCTGAAAATATTAATCATGTTGAGTTTTCTAAACATTAGTATAAATGGGTAAATGGGACGACTTTGCCCTTATTTTAACTAGAAAACTAGTTATTTTGAAAATCAATTTCTGTAGTTAAAAAACTGGAATTTATTTGCATGTATATATTTTACAGAGCTACTACATATGTGAATAAGTCATACCTATGCATAAATACACATTTATTTTGTATACTAACAAAAAACCCCAAATTATAATTTGTAATGGCCTTAAATCATGTTCAAATTTCAAATGTTAGACTGTTTTCAAATCTCTTAAAATAATATAGAAAAGTCAAGGTTTTCTTGTTCGTATGTTTTTGTGCCCTGATTCTTCCTCCTCTGTTAGGAGCAGTTAGAGCTCAGAATGAGAAACAAAAACCTCACAACTGAACTGCAAAGGTCAGGTTCTTAAGTTGTCTATTTAAAGCTCACTTATTATAGGAAAGTGGCAGCTGACAGTACCTCAAACATTCTTCAGAGTGAGACTGGTCATTACTTACTAATAATGATACTAATGCTTAGGTGAAGAGACTTAAACATCATAGACTCTTTAGGATTCTAAATGCCTACTGTTCTATCCCTTTCTCAGACCCTGTTATATTTGGAAATACGTGGCTGAAACTATGGTACATTGGTATAGACAGAATGACCAACAGAAAACAAAAGGCTCAAAATATACCCTCCCTCACCCACAAAAATACAGACCTTAAATCTGAAAAAAGAAAAATGAGGAATTCTGAGATGTGCTAAGAGTGTGAAAATATGTAACAACAAAAGTACAACCAAACAAACCAAATCCCCACTCTTTTCTTCTTAGCCTATTCAGCAGCCAGTATACTTTAATTTTTTTTATTTGAACCTTTTATTTAAATTATATCCATTTAAATGATCTTGGAACACTGCATTAAAAACTAATGATATATTTTATGATGACTAACATAACATGATAAAAAAAATTATGTTCATTTAGCCAACATATAGTACATCATTGGTTTTTGATGTAGTGTTCAACAATTCACCAGTTGCATATAACACCCAGTGCTCATTATCACACGTGCCCTCCTTAATGCCCATCATCAGGTTACCACATCCCACAACTCCCCTCCCTTCTGCAACCCTCAGTGTGTCTCCCGGAGTCCAGAATTTCTCATAGTTTGTCTCCCTCCCTGATTTCTTCCCATTCAGTTTTCCCTCCCTTTCTCTGTGGTCCTCCATACTATTCCTTATGTTCCACATAAGACTGAAATCAAATGATATGTCTCTACTTGACATATTTCACATAGAATAATACTGTCCAATTCCATGTTGATGCAAATGATGGGTATTCAACCTTTCTGATGAGGCTGAGTAATACTCCATTGTATATATGAACTACATCTTATTTATCCATGCCATCCGTTGAAGAACATCATGGCTCCTTCCACTGTTTGGCTATTGTGGACACTGTGGCTACAAACACTGGGGTGCAGGTGCCCCTTCTTTTCACGCCATCTGTATCTTTAGAGTAAATACCCAGTAGTGCAATTACTGGATCATAGAGCAGTTCTATTTTTAACATCTGAGGAACCTCCCTACTGTTTTCGAAAGTGGCTGCACCAATTTGCATTCCCACCAACAGTGTAAGAAGATTTTTTTTTTCTCCACATCCTTGCCAACATTTCTTAATCCGTCTTGTTAATTTTGGCCATTCTAACTGGTCAAAGGTGGTATCTCATTGTGGTTTTGATTTGTATTTCCCTGATGGCAAGTGATGTGGAGCATTTTTCATGTGTCTATTGGCCATTTGTATGTCTTCTCTGGAAAAGTGTCTGTTCATGTCTTCTGCCCATTTCTTGACTGAATTATTTGTTTTTTGGGTCTTGAGTTTAGAAGTTCTTTACAGATCTTAGACACCAGCCCTTTATCTGTAATGTCATTTGCAAATATCTTCTCCCATTCCGTGAGATCCTCTTTAGTTTGCTGACTATTGCCTTTGCCATGAAAAAGCCTTTTATCTTGATGAAGTCTCAAATATTCATTTTTGCTTTCGCTTCCCTTGCCGTTAGAGATGTGTCTTGAAAGAAGTCACTGTAGGGACACGTAGGTGGCTTAGTTGGTTAAGCGTCTGCCTTCAGCTAAGGTCATGATCATAAGTCTTGGGATAGAGTCTTGCACTGGGCTCCTTCCTCAGCCTGGGGCCTGCTTCTCCCTCTACCTGCTCTGCATGATGCCCTCCCTACTTAAATGTTCTCTCTAAAAAAATAAATTTTAAAAAGGCCTAAAAAAAAAGGACAGAAGTCGCTGTGGCCAAGGTCAAAGAGGTTACTGCTTGTGTTTTCCTCTGGGATTTTAATGAATTCCTGTCTCACATTTAGGTCTTTCATGCATTCTGGGTTTATCTTTCTGTATGGTGTAAGAGAATGGTTCAGTTTTATTCTTCTGCATGTGGCTGTCCAATTTTTCCAGCACCATTTATTGAAGAGACTGTCTTTCTTCACTGGATATTCTTTCCTGCTTTGTCAAAGATGAGCTGACAGTTGAGGGTCCATTTCTGGGTTCCCTATTCTGTCCCACAGATCTCTGTGTCTGTTTTTGTGCCAATACAATGCTAACCTGATGATCACAGCTTTGTAATATACCTTGAAGCCATGCATTCTGGTGCCCTCAGTTTTTGTTTTCTTTTTCAACATTCCTCTGGGGATTCAGGATCTTTTCTGGTTCCATATACATTTTAGGATTGTTTGCTCTGGCTCTGTGGAAATGTCGATGGAATTTTTTTTTTTAAAGATTTTATTTATTTCACAGACAGAGATCACAAGTAGGCAGAGAGGCAGGCAGAGAGAGAAGGGGAAGCAGGCTCCCCACTGAGCAGAGAGCCCGACGCGGGGCTCGATCCCAGGACACTGGAATCATGACCTGAGCCGAAAGCAGAGGCCTCAACCCACTGAGCCACCCAGGCGCCCCTGTCGATGGAATTTTGATAGGGATTGCACTGAATGTGTAGATTGCTCTGGACAGCATAAACATTATAACAATGTTTATTCTTCCAATCCATAAGCATGGGATGCTTTTCCATCTCTTTGTGTCTTCCTCAGTTTCTTTTCAACTTGACTTCTTCTTTGTTGATTTGAATGTCCTTTATTTCTTTTTGTTGTCTGATTGCTGAGGCTAGGATTTCTAGTATTACGCTGAACAAAAGTGGTAAGAGTGGGCATCCCGGCTGTGTTCCTGACCTGAAGGGAAAACTTACCGTTTTTCCCACTGAGAACATTTGTTGTGGGCTGTTCATAGATGCCTTTATGGTTTTGAGGTATGTTCCCTCTATCTCTGTATTCTGAAAGAGTTTTAATCAGGAAAAGATACTGTATTTTGTCAAATGCTTTTTTGCATCAATTGAGAGGATCAGAGGGTTCCTGTCTCTTCTTTTGCTAATGTGCTCTATCATGTTGATTGATTTGTGAATGTTGAACCACCTTGGATCCCGGGAATAAATCTCACCTGGTCCTGGTGAATAATCCTTTGAAGGTACTGTTGAATCCTATTGGCCAGGATCTTGTTGAGTATCTTGGTGTCCATGTTCATCAGGGATATTGGTCAGTAATTTTCCTTTTTGATGGGGTCTTTGTCTGGCTTGGGGATCAGGGTAATGCTGGCCTCATAGAACGAGTTTGGAAGTTTTCCTTCCATTTCTATTTATTGGAACACCTTCAGTAGAATAAGTGTGATTTCTTCTTTGAATGTTTGGCAGAATTCCCCTGGGAAACCACCTGGCCCTGGACTCTTGATCTTTGGCAGGTTTTGACGACTGTTTCAATTTCCTTGCTGGTTATTGGTCTGTTCAGATTGTCTATTTCTTCCTGTTTCAGTCTTGGTAGTTTATGAGTAACCAGGAATGCATCCATTTCTTCCAGATTGTCTAGTTTGTTGACATATAGCTGCTGGTAACAAGTTCTAATAATTGTCTCTATTTCCTTGGCTTTAGTCCTGATTTCTCCCCTTTCATCATGATTTTATTAATTTGAATCCCTTCTCTTTTCTTTTAGATAAGTCTGGCATAGGTTTATCGATCGTATTAATTCTTTCAAAGAACCAGCTTCTAAGACATTGATCCATTGTACTGTTCTTCCGGTTTCTATTTCATTGAATTCTGCTCTAATCTCTATTATTTCTCTTCTGCTGCTTGGTTTAGGCTTTATTTGCTGTTCTTTCTCCAGGTCCCTTCTGTGTAAGGTTAGCTTGTGCATTTGGGATTGCTCTAATTTTCTGAGAGCAGCTTGGACTGCTATATACTTCTCTCTTAGGACCGCCTTTGCAGTATCCCATAAGTTTAAATCGATGTGTTTTCATTGTCATAGGCTTGTATGAATTGTTTAGTTCTTCTTTAATGCCCTGGTTGACCCATTCGTTCTTTAGCAGGATGTTCTTTCACCTCCAAGTGTTTGGGTTCCTTCCAAATTTCTTCTTGTGATGAGTTCCAGTTTCAAATCATAATGGTCTGAAAATATGCAGAGAATGATCCAAATCCTTTGGTATCAGTTGCAACCTGATTTGTGACCCTGTATGCAATCTATTCTGGAGAAAGTTGCATGTGCACTTGAGAAGAATGAGTATTCTGTTGTTTTAGGATGGAATGTTATACTGTATATATCTGTGAAGTCCATCTGGTCCAGTGCATCATTCAAAGCCCTTGTTTCTTGTTGATCTTTTGCTTAGATGATATGCCCATTGCTGTGAGTGGAGTGTTGAAGTCCCCTATTAATGTATTGTTTTCCATATATTTCCTTTTTTTTGGTTATTAATTGGTTTATATAATTGCCTGCTTGCACACTGGGAGCATAGATACTTATATATCAGATTTTTCTCATTAGATAGGCCCCTTAAGTATGATATAGTTAGTGTCCCTCTACATCTCTTACTACAGTCTTTGGGTTAAAATCTAATTTGTCTGATATGAGGATTGCTACCCCCGCTTTCTTTTCAGGCCCACTAGCATGATAAATGGTTCTCCATCCCCTCACCTTCAATCTGGAGGTGTCTTTAGGTTAAAATTGAGTTTCTTGTAGACAGCATATGAGTGGGCCCTGTTTTCTTATCAAAATATGAAACCCTCTGTCTTTTGATAGGAGCATTCAGCCTGTTTACATTGAGAGAGGCTATTGAAAAATATGAATTTAGTGCCATTGTATTGCCTATAAAGTACCTGTTTCTATAGGTTTCTCTGTTAATTTCTGGTCTATCTTACTCTTGGGGTCTTTCTTTGTTTACAGTATTCCCCCTTAATATTTCCTGTAGGGCTGGCTTGGTGATCACATATTCTTTCAGTTCCTGCCTGTCCTGGAAGCTCCTTATCTCTCCATCCATTCTGAATGACAGCCTTGCTGGATAAAGTATTCTTGGCTGCATGTTCTTCTCATTTAGTACCCTGAATATGTCTTGCCAGCCCTTTCTGGCTTGCCAGGTCTCTGTGGATAGGTCTGATGTTATTATGACATTCCTCCCTCTGTACATAAGAGATCTCACCCCCTTTGCTGCTCTTAAAGTAGCTTCATTGGCTCTAAGATTTGCAAGCTTCACTAATATGTCAGGGTGTTGAACTATTTTTATTTTTAGGGGTCCTCTCAGCATCTTGGTCAGGAATGTTTGTTTCCTTCCCCAGATTAGGGGAGTTCTTAGCTATAATTTGCTCAAATATGTTCTAGTCCTCTCTCTCTCTTTCTCTCTCTCTCTCTCCACTCCCTTGGGGATCCCAATAATTCTGACATTGGAACATTTCATGGCTTCGTTGATCTAAGTCTATTTTCATAGGCCACTAGCTGCCTATTCCTATCTTCCTCAGCTTTCTTCCTTTCTATCACCTTAAATTCTAGATAACTGATTCACTCTTCTGTCTCATTTACCCTGGTTATTAGAATACCCAGTTTAGACTGCATCTCATTCATAGCATTTTTTAAATTCAGCCTGATTAGATCCCATTTCTGCTCTTAGAGATTCTATATTGTCACTAATGCTTTTTATCAACCCTAGCTATTGACTTCATGATTGCTATCCTGAATTCTATCTCTTACATCTTGCTTATATCCATATCTATTAGTTCTATGGCAGAGGACATTGTCTCTTGTTCTTTTCTTTGTTGAGAGTTCCTCCTCCTAGTCATTCTATTGAGGGATGGTTGAGTGAATGAATAGAGTCTACAATATCAACCACAACCCATGCAAAAAATCCTAAGTAGTGGAAAGCTACCACAGATATGCAACCAAAGCCAAGATGATCCAAAAAAATTAAAAGGGTGGGATAGGAAGGGTGACAGATTATAATTTCTCAGGATGGACAAAGCAAGGTGGTCTCCCTGTTCCTGATGGATTTTTGGATTCTGTGTTAGAAGACACTATATCCGAAAACTGCAAAGAAATCAGAACTCATATACCAAGATAAAATGAATAGAGTGAAAATGGGCTTGTATGGGGCATAAATCTATAAAATGTAGATGTGAAAAAGTTAAAAAGTGACTTAAAAACAAGTTGGCAAATAAGAATCTATTTGAAATGGGAACAGGATTTAAAAAAAAAAAAAAAAAGACAAGAAAAGGAAGAAAAAGAAAAGAAACAGAGGAATGTAAAATTTTAGCCTGAAGTATAAATGAGTCATGAAGGAACACCTGGAGCTCCCTATATTATTTTCCTCTAGAGGTGGAGTTTTACAGTCCTGTGGGAAATAATCTATGATTCACCTGTTCTTCCTGTCTTCTGGAGGAGGGACCTGCTGCTCAGCTTCTCAGGTGTCTTTGCTTGGGGGGAGTTGCCCCACCCCTTGTCAGTGGGATGGCCTTAATGTGAGCTGGTTGGTTGTGTGGCTTTTGTTTCACGGTGGCTTTCCACTTCTCTTTAGAGGGTCAGAGCAAATATGGCCATGCAGGAATCGCTGGTCCAGAGCCACAGGTTTGTGGTCCCCTTTCTTCAATAAATCCTCAGGTCAAACCATTTCCACTTCTTTGTCTACCAAACTCCACAGATTCATACTATTTGTGCCTGATTCATCTTTCCGGGGGGAGATACAGGGACCCCTGAGCCTCTCTGTGCTTTGTGACTTTGCAATTGCTAGGAGCCATAAGCTCACACGTGTACCCTCTTCTGCAGCTCCCAGGTCATTCTGGGAAGTGTCCCTTCAGTGGTCACACTACCCCAAAAGCTGATGCCCAATCATGGATGCAGCCTCTTTATAAGCCAAACTGCTGAATCCCACAGCTCCTGCCCATTGCCCCTTTCCCAGAGGAGTTATGGATACCCGTGAGCGTCTCTGCAAAATGTGATTTTGTAATTGCAGTGGCCTTGGTCCCGTGTGTGCACCCTCTTCTACAGCTCCCAGGTCATGGTGGGTGCTACCCCAGTGTTCTTTCATGAGCCACACTGCCCTGAAATCTATTGCTGTGTCCTGGATGCAAGCTGTTTTTATATCTCCCTTAGAATGTTAAACAGCCCACACCTTCTAGTCCTTTTCAGGGTGGTCCAGAGATCTCCCTACAGGCTTGGCTCACGGTTTATGTGACCAGAGCTGAGAGTCCCTTCTGGGCTCACTGACCATAACCAGTCTACCCATTCAACTGCTTGGGCATTCTATCGATTCAGGCTCCCCCATTCTTTCTTAGTCTCCTGGAATCCTGATACCACAATGATCCACCTAAAATTCTGCCCTGTTCATCCCCTGTGCCCTTTTCTGAAAGGGGTGTCTCTCACTAGAGCAGATTTCCAAGGGTCCTGACTTTTTGCTCTGGTGTTATATCACTTTCTGGTGATTGGCTTATGGAGGCTCCCTACCCCCTTCATTTATCTTCTGATATTTTCCCTGAAGATTCAAGGTTCCGCACCTCCTACCTTGCAAAAAGTAGTTGTTTTTCTGCTTGTAGAGATCCAGATAAATCTTCTTACACCTCAGGTTAAGTTCATGTGTATTCAGAATGGTTTGACAGATATCCAGCTAAATTCGAGGGACCAAATGAAACGAGGTCCCCCACTCTGTCACCACCTTGCCCACCTCCACCCCAGCTAGTATACTTTTAGATAAGACACAAGAAACCAAGAACTACTTATAATTCTTTAAATTCAACTTAGTTTACTCCAAGTTTCTCAGAAACAGTCTTATAATCTGATTCACAGTTTCTCTGTTTTAACTGGCATTCTTATTTCCATATTTCCATATGGAAATTTCCATAGCCACATATGGAGTATTAAAAATAATTTAGTGATTCCTATGTTATTTCAAGGATTAGTAATCTCTTCCTTTGCTCTTCTCTCCACTGTCTTTATAAGAATTAACACTGAATTATACAAATTGCTCAAGTCTGTAAGATACTCACATAAGAGCCAAAACTTAACTCCACAATTCTTGCTGCTCACGGAAGCCCCTCTAAAGTACAGTTTATGACCTGACCCTGGCTCTCACTCCTTGAACACTTCGTCCTACTCCACCAACTCCCCTGAAATCTAGGATGCACTCTATATGTAGCCTCCCAATAACTGTTTCATTAGCTCCCCACATAGGCCTCTTCATGGCCATGCTTTTACCTCACACTGATTAAAAGTAAAAAAAAAAAAAAAAAAAAAAAAAAAAAAATCCAAAAACAAAGCATTTGAAACCATTTATTTTTAATTAAGAGGTATATATGAGTGTGTGTTTGTGTTACAAAAGCAAAACAAAACAAAGCAATGTTTTGTAAAGAAAAAAAAAAAAACAGAGAGCAATGTGTAAACACCCATAAGACCATTACCGAAACCAAACCACTGTTGACCTGTTAGAATACTTCATCCATAGCTTTAGTGGAAAATAAACATGTCATTTACTATTGGAGGGACTTTTAACTTAAGACACATCCTTTTGGGAGCACCAGGCGGCTCAGTCGTTAAGTGTCTGCCTTTGGCTCAGGTCATGCAAGCCCTACATCAGGCTTCCTGCTCGGCAAGAAGCCCTCCCTCTCCCACTCCCCCTGCTGTGTTCCCTCTCTGTGTCTCTGTCAAATAAATAAAATCTTAAAAAAAAAAAAAAAAGACACATCCTTTTGAAGGGCAATTTGGTAACAACTGTGAAAGTGGAAAATTCATATAGCCTCTGACCCAGTAATTCCACCCCATAGTAATAATTGTCCAAATCCCAAAGATACATATATTAGGATATTCAGTGAGGCATTTTGTGTGACTATGAAAAACCAAGAAAAACCTAAAATTCTATCAATATGAGAATGGTTTCATGATACAGCCACATTATGAACCACTGTGCAGCCATTAAAAAGAATGAGCTAGATCTGTATATGCTACATTAAAAAATGTTGTGTGCCTATAATACAGTTTTTGAGTGAAAAATACAAGTTACAGAAGGATAAGCCCATTAGATCCCATAACATATATACATACATGCATAAAAAATAAATAAAAGAATACACACCAAACTATTAGCTACTATTTCTGGGTATGGGTTGTCATTTTTCCTTTATGTCTTCTATATTGCTTCAACTTTTTTTTTTTTTTAAGATTTTGTTTATTTAATTGAGGGGGAGAGAGAGAGAGAGAGAGAGAGAGCACAACAGAGGGAGCAGCAGAGGGAGAGGGAGAAGTAGGTTCCCCACTGAGCAAGAAGGCTGATGCAGGACTTGATCCCAGGACCCTGGGATCTTGATCTGAGCCAAAGGTAGCTGCTTAACTGACTGAGCCACCCAGATGTCTCTTGTTTCAACTTTTTAATAATACTTCTGTAACTTTTTAAATAAAAATTAGTGATTTTTTTTACACTCAGTTTCTTAGGCATTTTTTAAAAATTAAAGGACATTGGTATTTTCCACTACACCTATAATAAGCATCTTCTCTTTTCAATAAATAATTTTTATAAGACAAGGAAAGATGGAGGAAATGTCACAGATTAAGAATACATATACTGGGAGACCTGGGTGGCTCAGTGAGTTAAAGCCTCTGCCTTCGGCTCAGGTCATGATCCCAGGGTCCTGGGATCGAGCCCCGCATCCTGCTCTCTGCTCAGTGGGGAGCCTGCTTCCTCCTCTCTCTCTCTGCCTGCCTCTCTGCCTACTTGTGATCTGTCTGTCAAATAAATAAATAAATATCTTAAAAAAAAAAAAAGGATACATATACTAAGGAGACATACCAATTAAATTCAATGTAGGATCCCAGACTGGATCTTCAAAACAAGAAAAGGACAGTAGAAAAACTGGTAAAACCCAAATAAGGTCTGTAGTTTAGTTCATAGTATTGTACTTTATGCTACTTTCTTCGTTTTGGTTATGTAAGTTGTAAATATTAAGGAAAATTATGTGAAGAATACATGTGAATTTTATTATTTTTTATAACATTTCTGTAAGACTAAATGTATTTCAACATAATACTGTAAACTTTTTTTATATATTCCAAAATCTAATCTGCTTTCTTTTTCAAGCTTGCTTCTTTTCCTGTGTTTCCTACATCTATTAATAGAATATTAGTCTACCAGCCACCAGGTTCAAAATTTCAGCATTTTTTGGACTCCTTTCTTTCTCTTTTCCTTCATTTATAGTCAGATGAAAATACAACATACTCTCAATACCTGTTATACTGCTTCCTACAGTTATCTCAAAAACCAGTTATAGTACAACTTGAATTGTTTCCCAAAACTCTATGCATTGTTTGTAGAATAATCTTAGAAGCGCAGCTCTATTTCAATCTTCTGTTAGAAAATTTCAGTGGCTGCCTACTGCTTATTAAAATCAAACTCAACCAATGAAGGCTTTCCATTATCTGGTCCAAGCCTACATGTTGAATTGGGTTCCCATTCACAAATTCCAGTAATATTCCAAAGAACTCCCTTGCATTTCCAGAACACCTTCAAGAGGTCTATGACATCAAAATTGATTTTGCAATAAAACTATGATGCTATTTGTCTTTTTCATTCTCAGTATCTAATTGAGTATACAGTGGAGTTTTCCAGTTATATGACATGTGATATTGTAACAGACTGAATTCCTCAGCAGATGTGAAAATTCAACTATTATCTATAAGCCTGACTATAATGAGATCTGAACATTTATAAAGCAATGTCAGGGCACCTGGGTGGCTGAGTGGGTTAAGCCTTTGCCTTCGGCTTAGGTCATGATCTCAGGGTCCTGGTATTGAGCCCTTCACTGGGCTCTCTGATTGGCGGGGAGCCTGCTTCTCCTTCTCTCTCTCTGCCTGCCTCTTTGCCTACTTGTAATTTCTGTAAAATTAATTAATTAATTAGTTAATTAATTATTTTTTTAAAAAAACAATGCCACTTCTCTGTTGTTTTGGAGAAGTTATTTTTAATAAAAATGTTATTTGTATTAATATGTAATAGCTTTGTTATTTCTAAATTACTATATCTAAATTTGTTTTAGATCATATCGTAAATATTATTAGACATAACCATACAAACAAAAAGCTCTTTGAAGCCCTCAATATTTTTTTCTTTCTTTCTTTTTTTTTTTTTTTGAAAAAGAGAGCACACAAGCAGAGGGAAGGGCAGAGGGAAAGAGAGAGAATCCCAGGCAGGCTCCATGTGCAACACAAGGCTCCACCCCATAAACCCAAGACCACAATCTAAGCCAAAATCAAGAGGCAGATACCTAATGGGCTGAGCCACCTAGGCACCTCCCTCAATACTTTTAATACAAAGAGGTCCTAAGACACAAAATTTGAAAACCATATAGTCAGGTTTCAACTGATTACCTGGATGTTACATGGCTAAGTCTCCTGGCCTTCATAACTTTCTTTCTTCTAAAATAACCTTTTTTTCTAGTTCCCTATGCCCAAATTATACCCATTCTCCTTAACATTGGGCTTCTCGACAGCCACTTTAAAAACATAAGTTTTAGAGTCAGACTTGGATCAGACCTGGCCTTGCACTAACCCTTACTATCTGTGTGACTTTGGGCAACTTAACCTCTTTGAGTCTCAAGTACCTCATATGGGGACATCACTGGTAATCCTGAAGAACTATGCAGACCACTGAATAAAAACACAAAAGTACAGGGGTACCTGGATGGCTCAGTCAGTTAAGTGTTGGACTCAGGTGATCTCAGGGTCTGAGATGGAGCCCTGCCATGGGATCCACACTCAGTGCGGAGTCTGCTTGAGATCCTCTCCCTTTGCCCCTCCCCCCACTTGCTTGTTCATTCCCTCTAAAAAATAAATAAAGTCTCAAAAAAAAAAAAACACAGAAGTACCTAGCTTAATACCTAACATGTATAAAAGATGCTCCCCCTCTCACTCACTGTGCTGTGTTCTCTCTCTCACCATGTCTCTCTCTGTCAAATAAATAAATAAAATCTTAAAAAAAAAAAAAAAAGAAAGAAAGAAAGAAACGTTAAATTTCAGGATGCCTGGGTGGCTCAGTCTGTTAAGCAGCTGCCTTTGGCTCAGGTCATGATCCCAGAGTCCTGGGATCAAGTCCTGCATCAGGCTCCTTGCCCAGCAGGGAGCCTGCTTCTCCCTCTGCCTGCCATTCCCTCTGCTTGTGTGTGCTCTCTCTCTGACAAATGAATAAATAAAATCTTTAAAAAAGCGGGGAGGGAGGGGCATCTGGGTGGCTTGGTTGGTTAAACAACTGCCTTTGGCTCAGGTCATGATCCTGGAGTTGCAGGATCGAGTCCTGAATCCGGCTCCCAGATCAATGGGGAGTCTGCTTCTCCCTCTGACCTTCTCCCCTCTCATGCTCTCTCTGTCTCTCTCAAATAAATAAAATCTTAAAAAAATAAATAAATAAATGCTAATCTTTCCTCACTTTCCTCTTCTACCAGAATGTTTTTTTTAAATCCAGGACTTTATGCATTTTATTCATGGATTCCTCCACAATACTCAGAACAATACCTTTTGTATAAGGTGTGTGATATCATCTGAGTTAACCAATAAAATTTAAGAAATAATATGATCAGCAGGGAACAGACATCTCAAATTTCAATCTTTTTAGGAAAACAAATCATTAGATTTGACAACAGAATCAAAATCAATTACTCCCTTATGCATATATGTAGACTGCATTTAATAAAATATAATAACAGGTGTTGAACGAATAATGCAGTTTACTTAAAAACACAGGGCTAGCCTTTTAAGTAATATATAATCTTACCTAAAAATGAATCTCAAGAGAATATTAATCATTAAAATATTAAAAACTCATGCTACTGCCACAACTATTTTCAACTTATAGAATGTATGATTTTTTTTTTTTTTTAAAGATTTTATTTATTTATTTGACAGACAGAGATTACAAGTAGGCAGAGAAGCAGGCAGAGAGAGAGGAGGAAGCAGGCTCCCTGACGAGCAGGGAGCCTGATGCGGGGCTTGATCCCAGAACCCTGGGATCATGACCTGAGCCAAAGGCAGAGGCTTTAACCCACTGAGCCACCCAGGTGCCCCAGAATGTATGATATTCTAACAAAGTAGCCAAAGCCACACAAAATCCTTGTTACAAATTTTGGTTTTGGTTTTTCCGGTTTAGAAGACCTCAAAACTCTAAATATTCCACCCTTATACCTTACTTAGGATGCTGCTGACCTACTGTCAGGATATACAGCTTTTGGTTGCTTTCCCAAGAGGAGTTAGGAGTTTGTGCTGAGTTGATCAGTCTCAAAGTAAAGTTGTCTTCCAACCATTGGCAATCCTTGGTGACAGAGCTGCCCAGAAACAGGGCTGCAGTTGGGGACATGGATAATTTTTTATTTTTGTTTTTTGTCCCATGATCAATTTAACCAGTGGGCTAATCATAGCAGAAGTTTATTAAACATCTCCATATCCTACTTAATAGGGATCACAACTCTGTTTTTATTTTTTTTTAAAGATTTGTTTATTTGAGAGAGAAAGAGCATGGGGGGGGGGGTGGAGCAGAGGGAGAAACAGGCACCCCACTGAGCAGAAAGCCCAATGTGGGGCTAGATCCTCGGACCAGGAGATCATGACCTGAGCTGAAAGGCAGACACTTAATCAACTGAGCCCCTCAGGTGCCCCATGACTCAGTTTTTATACTTTCATCCCAAATCTACCCTCCCAATGTTTTAAAGAATTAATGGTATCAGATTATGATGCTTATAATCCTCCTAAATCATTGGACATATTTGTTGATGATTATACTAACCCATGAAATTCAAGAAGAACTGGTTTGTGGAGAAAAAGAACTTCATAAGATACAGTTTAAAAAGTATAGGAAAGCAGTCCTCTGGATTCTTAGAAACTTAAAAGTAGTAGTATCTCCAAGAAAATATATGTAAGAGTAGCTTTACACTTTAAGGGTCACCTTCTGAATGTGTTTATTCAAGTTCAGAACACTCTAAGAAGTTCTAGAAAATTTCTCCTAAGACAGAAGTGTGATCTACTAAGGAACTGTTATAAAATATCTTGACTGACACAAACTACGTTCTAAATCAAAAATAAACACAGATATGAAACATTAATAAATAAGGTTGTAAGATCTGGTAAATTCTGAAAAGCCACATATATTGCTTCAGAGATTACTTCCTACTCCATCCCTTTAAACCTGTGTCACCCTACAATACTGTACTCAAAATATATATAACCCTTATTTGCAAAAAGAGTGGATTGCTGGAGCACAGAAAAGTTATTAATTTTTGTTGTTGTTGTTGTCGTTTCTTTTTCTTTTGTATGTACTAGTTATTACAAGTAGCAGTTGGGGCTGCTGCGTTTTGCCACACAGGAAGTGAGCCAAAACCAAGGGGTGTCTTTCACACACTTCAATGGGGTGGTGCCTCACTAGGGCTCTACAAAGCTTCACTGCAGACAGTTATACTTGAAAGAAATGGGTAACATATCCTTCAAACCCAACTTAGGATATTATCACTGTTTTTGATAAACAAATAGCCTTTTGATGTAGAAGTAAAAGTGATGGTATTTAACATCTGAGTGGGATCATAAGCACTTACTTTATCAAATAGAGTTGCAAATGGAAAGAAAACAATGGCAAACTTAGTACTCAAAAATTAAAAGTGAAGTCAGTGGCATTCTAATGGAGGGAAAGAAAATTTTTCTCAGTAGATGGTCATCTGGGTACCATATGGGAAAAAAATAAACCCTGACCTCCCCTACCTCAAACTTTATTCAAAAATAAATTCTGAATAGATCTTAGTTTTAAATATGAAAGATAAAATAACACTTCTATGTATTTTTTAAAGATTTTATTTTTAAGTAATCTCTACACCCAACATGGAGTTCAAACTCAAACCCTGAGACCAAGAGTCCATGCTTCACTTACTGAGCCAGGTGTCTCAGTGTTTTTAAAAGAAGACATAAAATGTCTTCATGACCTTGGAGGAGGCAGAAATTTCTTAAACAGGATGCAAAGAGCACTACCCATAAGAGAAAAAAAATGAAAAAATTTGGACTTGACTAAAATCAAGAACATTTGTTCATTAAAGATACGCTAAAAGTGTTAAAAGGCAACTAATAGGAGAAAATACTTACAGTACATATATCTGGCAAAAGACCCACATCTAGAATATGTAAAAACTTTACCTATAGATCAATTTTTAAAAGGCAGACTTGGATAAGGCAAAAGAAGCTGCAAGAAAGAAAGACTATCCAAATGGCCAATATACATATGAGAAGGGGCTCTTGGCTTCATTAGGCATCAAGGAAATGCAATGCCACTACAAATCCAAAAGAATGGTTAAAATGAAAAAGCCAGAAAAAAAGTATAAGGGTTGGCAAAGATCTGAGGCAACTAGAACTCTCATGCTGCTGGTGGATGAAGGAAAGTTTGACATTCACTACCAAAGGTGAACACTGGAATACTCAATGACCCAGCAAGTTTACTGCCAGGAATATACCTAAGAGAAATATGTAGAAATCCTATAATGTAACAGATGCCTATCAAACAATGAGACTAGTTATAAATCCATATACAAAAATAACTCATTATAGTAAACACACTGTGTTTATGTGTAAATGTATATTTCATTTCCAATAACTTTTAAAAGCTAAAATTGAAATACATAGTTGATCCAATACCCTTTTCCTCCTTTGAGACAAAGTAAGCTTAAAACAAACCAACCCTATACTTAAACACAGATCAGGCAATAAATATCATCCAACTGGTTTAAAGTATGCCCCAGACAAAAGCATTCTGTGTCAGTGAAACAATTTTCTATTCCAGTGTAATTAACACTCAAATTAAAGAAAGAAAACTAATGAGGATATCTAAATTTTAAAATGAAAGTATAAGATATAGTAATGAAAGATTACAAGATACTGTCCCTATGTTATGACTAAAACTATAGAAGCATTATAAGTCCACAAAAATGTGTACTTAATGGATTTACATAGCCTTACATGGCTAAGCAGCTCTATTCTAGTTCAGACTTCTATAACCAAATAGACACAAAGGAAAGTACTAAGAGGTCTGAAACTGAATTTTAAATTGGCACAGATGGTACATTTATAACACCCCCACAATATGCTGAGTGTTCTCCATAAAACCAACCTAGACACAAGTCCCTGCCTCTAGGGAACTTAAAATCTAAAAGTAGATGAGGCAGCCTAATTCAAAGAAAGTAAACAAATAAAAGGAAACAAAGAAGGGAATGTAGAAGAGAAGCCCAAATTAATCTCTCAGCTCCCAGAAGGGTAACAGTCCAATCTGAACAGTAGAGAATGAACAGTCAGAGCTGCCTTCTTTACCATGAAAGCTAATATGACACTATGCACTAAATATTCTCTAAAAAATTATGCCGATCAGACTGAAAAAGCATTGTTGTTCTCTAGCTTCAACATTCAGAAGGTCTAAATCTCTGTAATAGATAGAATATATATCCCACTGGATGTGTGTAAAGGACATTAAATAGCCTGTGCACAGGGACTAATATACAATCAAAAATCTAAATTACTGAATCCAGAACATATGAAAGCATTTCAAAAATCCTGGCTCAAAAGGCTATTAACTCATGTGACACAACCATCTTTACCTAAAAACTCCTAAAACAAGACAGTGATTCTTACCGGATTGCATTTCTGATGTTGTCTCTAAAGGGATATATGAGCTATATTTGGTTTGTCTGTAAATAAATATTTCATGGACTTACAGTTCAGACTCTGATCTCCTTATCCAGTTGACTAGAGCTATTTCAACAAAGAGATATCAAACAATTGTCAGAAAGGTCTCCAAATACAGAACCTCTTTAAGCTCTTGAATTAAAAAACAGCTTTATTTTTAACCATGTAGATTCTTCCTAGAACACTTCAAAATGCTAATGATATCCAATTAATTAAGTTATAAGAACCAAACGCACTTCGACAAACTGGCCCTAGCTGCTTCACTCTTTGGATCTGATATCTCTGGTAAAGGCTATTAAAATAATAATAATAATAATGCCAAATTCTACACAAAAGGAAGAAGATGAATAAAGCAATGACACTACTGATTTTGCTGCATTCAAGTAGTATTTAATGCATCAGAGCTATAGACATCACAATTTAGAATAAACATTTGAGGTAAAGATTAGGTGCATTATCTACCAAATGCCTCAGATCTGCAACTACTTTTCCCCAGTGGTTTCAACAGCAGCCATAATGACTTTCAATTTCCCAAAATACTATCGTCCTCTAGTTTAAAACATGGCTTCCTCTTAAAGAGAAGACTCCCAGCCACTTCCTTTATATATATTTCCATCATAGTAAGTACATAAATAAAAATGTATCTTTGACAAATCCAAGGCATCCAGTAAATCCAGTAAAAATTGTATTTCAATCTACTTTATGAAGTGTTATGATAAAAATATACTTTTTCCAGTAATTCAAACTCTAAACCAATGTTCTCTGTACTGGTCATAACTTTAAAGTCCCCAAATGCTATCTTGTCCATAGTTTTCTTTTAGATAGAAAACTCCTAAGCACCTCCCCCCCCCCCCCCCCCCATTCAGCACCCCCCCCAACACACACTGACTTGCTTTATCTCATCTTAAACATTTCCGTAAGATTTTCCTTGAACCCTTCAAAGGGTTCCTGCTATATTCTCATAGTACCCTATACTCCCCTTCTAAGGACATTCAACAGATTTGAATTACAAATGGTAAACAATCTTATATTCTATGAGGGCAAGAATGCACACCTAAGAATATGATTAAGAATGTTACTTCCTTACTCAAAAAACTTCAATGGCTTCCCCAAACTTCTGCATTAAGGACATATTTCTCAGTATGGGTCTTCAAGACCCTCCACAGTATGAACTTTAACGTCTACTATTCCCCCAAATGCTTCACAAAAGCAGAATTATCTGTTCCTTCCAGAACAGGATAAGTACTTTCTGGTGCCTTCATTTCTGTAGCTTCCTTTATGAACCCTGTCTTTGAAAATGCTACCCATTCTTCCAAACTTACATCCAATTCCATCTCCTCCATAGAATTTTTCCTGATCTCCCCTAAATAAATTTTGCCTCTCCTACTTTGACTCTCTTTTCAGTTATGTTATATTTTCCTTATGGTACTTTCCTAAGTCTACCTAATCTTTAATGGCACTTTTCTTACTCTTAATAGTTTTAAATTTCCTAGATAATGCTGGGTATATGTCACTTTTCCATATTTCTCCTTATTTCACTTTGTATATGCCTTACATACAGAAGGTGCTCCATAAATGCATTCACTAGAATCCAAAAAATCTACTACATATAAGGTAGCAATATGGCAATTTTCTAAATATGTGGCTAAAACAATCTTTAAAGTATAAAGAAGCCTGTGAAACAGATGGAA
The DNA here is from genome assembly GCF_002288905.1 of Enhydra lutris kenyoni. NCBI lineage: Eukaryota > Metazoa > Chordata > Mammalia > Carnivora > Mustelidae > Enhydra > Enhydra lutris. The sequence continues at coordinate 13,308,183 of NW_019154096.1, read as the reverse complement.
GCTAAATGGAATTAGAAAAGCTTATAATGATACTGATACAAAAACAGAAATGTATCTTATTTGTATCACAAATAACTGCTTTTTAATCAAAGAATAAGACATATTAAAAGACTCATTTATCTTACACATTAAGATGCCAACATTTATTTCAATTCTGACATCTCAAAGTAAATAGAATTTTAATTCAAGTTTCATACAGCAGCAGAGTACCGTGCCATGCTTAATATTTGTTTTTGTGACCATTTCTACTGTTAGTTGAACAAAACAAACAGCAAATAACATTCTTTAGGTGTGCCTAAAGTTATAAATCAGAAAGGACCATAGAAATTATCTAGTTCAATGCATAACATTTCTAGATAAAGAAAATAAAGACTATGAGATTTCTTGGCCAAAGCTATAACAAGGGGTCTGACCATCTGACTTCCACTCCAGCACTCTCCCCACTCAAAACAATATTCACCTCAAGGCTGTAGTAACTACAGCCCATTATTCTCAATCAACATTGGAGCCAACAATGCTCCAGTACTTGAATTAAGTCCATTTGCACAGTTTTAGCCATGTTCGAGAGAAACAAAAGTGTGACGAGTGAGGGAATGAAAAGGGTTCTTTTTATCTTTTCCCAGGGGCTTATATTTTATAAAAGGTTAGAAATAAATACCACTCCATAAGCTTTGAGGAGGAGTGTGTGTGTTCAAAGATACTGAGAAGCAAGAAAAACATGATAAGAAGTTACATACAACTTTTCAAAATACATAATAGAATTTGATACATAACAGAACATACAACACAGAGCATTTTCAATGCTACATTATGAAAAGTTACTTCATAATGTTTTTTTACTTCAGAGTAAGTACATCATAAAGTACATTACTTGTACGTAAGGTACACGTAATCATAAAGTACATTTAATTCAGTCATCAAGAAAGATGATGCTTCAGGAAAAATAAAGACAAAATGAAATGATAAAAGCTAGCAGCCAATTTCTTAAAACCTACTTAAATACCTTTCAATATTTACCAAATATTTGTTATTAAACATCACTTCTTATACTTCTATCCCAAATGACTGGTATATAGCAGGTACTTAATAAGTATCTGCATAATAAATCAAAAATCTTTGTATCACCCAGCACTATTCTTCAATATTGTGGTTGTACATCAGTGACGATAAAATGCTACAACTTTTAGTAAAAAACAATGAGCACTGAAGTTTATATCAAAAAGATTTCTAAGACTACAACATTTGACATTGTGTATGTGTGTATATGTGTATGTGTTTTTGTGTATATATACTCATCTGCTTTCTCTATACATACATACACATATGTGTATACATATAAATGTGTGGCATGTATTTTTGATAATATTGATTTTATCTAAGGAGCTCATGCTATGATTTCCAAACTTTCCTTACAGCAACTCATAACAAGAAAAACATGATACATACATCACAACCTAGTACACGTATACACAAGCACAGGGACACAAATATATAATTAAAAGTTTCATGAAACAATTATCACCCTACTACACCTAAAGCATTAATATTTTGTATTACATTTTTTTTTAATGCTGTTTGTGACCCACTAAACTGGTTTCATCACCCCTGTTCTGGAAATTCATAAAAGTGCAAGAAGACACTGGGAAGGTGTAAGACTTAGTCTGGCATTCATTCCTTAGAAATAACCTAGGCTTTATGAACATCAACCAGAAACTGGCATAACTTAAGGCTAGAAATTATTAAACATCTTCATTCAAAAGTTATGTTGAGCACTAGAATGGCATCATTATTATGTAAGTAAAAAATACAGACCACATTTTGGGCCATAAAACAAGTCCCAAAAACTTAAAAGGAGTCAAATAACAAGTTCTTTGTTCACAATGGAATTAACTTAGAAATCAATAATAAAAAGTTATCTGTAAATCACAAATATTGGGAGAATAAATAAAACTTGCTAAATAATTCAAGGGTTGAAGAATCAAAAGGGAAATTAGGAAATATTTTTAACTCACTGAAAATACAACAAATCAAAATTTGGGGTAAGCATAAACACAAGCCAGAGTTTTACTGGTTTACAGAAGAACATTGAGCTCAGGCCATCAGGTCTCTTTGGTTCCCTCTAAGGAAATCCAAATTCTGCTCACATAAGGAGGGTAGTCACCTGGACTGAGAATCAACAGATTTGCACTACTAAGGAAGTCTGAGGTAAACAAAGCAATATCCTAACCTCATCTCTGCTGGAAAGGTTTTCATAAATCTGAAAGGATTTTCAATGTGGTATCACTGAAGGAGAAGAGCCACCAAAAAAAAAAAAAACCAGAATAATATGAATAGAGAGAAGTGGAGGAAACATCCAGAAAGAGGATGGGTAGCACTAAACTGTAAACTTCAGGATGGTAGTTTCCTCCCCAAACTAAGGACAACTCTTGGAACATACTGCCTAATGTGGTAATTGAACCTTCACAGATTCATCCCAGAACCAATTAAAAGCAGAAAAACCTCAGGCCATCTGACCAAGACAAGCTAGAAACAGAACAAGTTTTGCCTTCAGATAGATGTTCTGAGGTGATCTGAGGATCCTTCCAAATGCCTAAAAATCTGGATTATATACTAGAGCATCATTTAGTCCGGCATTTTAGGGTTAAGAGGAGAGAGGACAAATATCTCAATATCTGTTTTTAATTAACATAGTATCAGTTCCTCTACTGTTAAAAAGAAGTGAAGAAGGGAAGAGAGCCAATACATTACAGACAACCATTAATTCAGCTTAGTGGAGAGTATGAGGCTTATTATTTTTACTAGTGTCACTCATTAAATATGTTTTCGATATGTATTTCAGGGAACTAAAGCAAGTGAGGATGCAATCCCACATCCGGCTAAGCTGGTTTTTATAATATGTGTTTGGCTTCTAAAATAGGCATAAACAGCCTTTATTTAGATCTATGCTATTTACTTCCAACAGAGAAGGAACCTCAGAACTTTTTAATAGGTTATCTTCTTTTTTTACACCTCTGTTGTGATGATGAAGGAAAAATACATGATACCTAGGGCAAAAGAAGATTGAGCTTAATTACAAAGATTTAAAAGAAAAATTCACATGGTGGCTTTTTAGAAAAAGAACACTGTCTTCCTTTCATCTCAAGGCAAACCACTTTATCATGGAGCATAAACACTGTGCTCTTCTTTTAAACATTTTTTGTGGAACTTACATCCTTTTTTACTGAAAGAATCTGGAATCTTAGATTGAATCTTGTAATCTGCAAGTATTCCTAACGTATTTGTGCAATCTGAACAGTCGACTGCTATTCACAGCCACTTGAGGAACTAAGTCGCTGTATCAGTTCATAAATAGTTTTCTCAAGTGAAATGATACTTTCGACAGAACATTTATAAACTACAATTTTTCTAAATTCTTTTGGAGAAGAAAAATTTTAAGTGATGGAACAAAAATAAACAAAGTTATATTATTCATTTACCATGTTTACTGATCCAGTGTACATTACTTCAGAGCGGAGATTTATAATGCACAATCAACACACAGAGTGATGCATGATTAAATATGCCAAAGTCTTAATGATAATACCACTTTACATGTGGATAGAACAGTCCAGTTTGCAAAGCACTTGCATCCATACACTCATTTAACTCTATGTGTCTATCAATTTAAATATAATAGATATGAGTCCATTTGGTTAAGAAAATCCATGTACTAAAATGGTTAAGAGCATGGAATCAGAAGACCTCTGTCTGGTTTCAAATCCTAGCACTACCACTTATTAGATACGAGATTCAGGTATATTACTCAACATTTCTGTGACTCAGTTTCATCATCTGTAAGATAGGGATAACAATCATATCTACTTCTTGGGCCCACTAAAGACTGAATCAATCAATATATGTCAAACACTCAGAACTGAATCTATCACAGAGTAACCTTTATATATTATGTATGCTGGTTGTACTTAATACTGTATCATTGTATGGATAGGGAAATAAGCTAATAAGTAATAGGGCCAGAAATAAAAACCAAATCTTCCTCTATTTGATGCTCTATTCACAGAGGGCTGGGATTTTTTTTAAGTATCCTAAAGGTTTTCTAAACTGATATAAAGTGTTTAATGTGGAATTGTACAAATCAAAAAACTCAGCAGCTCAAAACATTTATAAAGTTGTACTATAATCTATTTATATATACATTTTAAGTTAAAGGGCTTATTAAAAAAGAAAATATTCCATTTTGAGGACAGAACTGTACACTAAGGAGTAGTTACCTGTGTTGCTATATTTGTAAAACAAAACTCTTTTCCTTCATTTTTCCAAAGACCAAAAAGGCAATAAAGCCTATGTTACTTTGATGATCATTACTTCAATTTATCACATTTAAAAAGTCTAGAAGGAAACATACTAAGATGACAATAATGACTATATTAGGATCTCCTTTTTTTTTTCTTGGTTTTCAAAACATTCAGTATTATGATATAACATTCATAATCTTAAAAGTGATTTCCAAAAAAGGTTTATCAAGGATTAAAAGTAGCATTGACAAAAGAAACACTTAGAAATAATTCTAGAAAATAATAGATGCCCAGCTGAAAAACCATCCTCTTTTTTCAAACATATTTTAGGTGTCTTTCCTCAGATTTTATTCTAAATTTTTCCCTTTAGTGATTTAGGTGACTGATAACATCTTCCACTATATCTAAAAATAGGGCATGGGTGTGTAAATTTATGAGCTGAAATGCAAAACTGGCACTGGATGTCTAAATAAGAGTATGAAATCATTCAGCATACTCTAATATAAAAATATATTTTAAGCATTGATATCTACATGCTTTGCATATACATACAATTTTAATTCAACCATCTTTAATCTTTTCATATGAAGTGAAAAAATGTGAAGTCATGAACTTTTTTTAACATTCTCAAATATGCCAAGTCACTTCTTCAGAGATTAACTTGGACAAAGCACTCCTTCACTCCTGGTCTCAGGTTCCTTCTTTGAATAATAATAGACCAGAACATCAGTGGTTCTCAACCTTCTTTCCACCCCAGCCCATCTGGGGGATTCCATATCTTTCCATTTGCAGCAGTGGGGACAGTCTGAAAATGTCCCACAAAAACTTCTGATACACTACCCTCGATCCTGGCTCTAGCCTCTGCCCTCCACTCAACTCCAAACTGAAGTTTTCAGAGGTTCTGCACAGCTTTAAGGTCTGCCACTTTGGGTACAGAAAAAGTGTACCCAATGACCTGGAAGGTATCTGACCGTGTTACCTCAATACAGCTAAAAAGAAAGGCCGAGAGTTAATATGTATCTTCTTTTGTTAGAACATGCAAGATTCAAGTAAGGATTTATATAAGGATGATATCAAAGATGGCTCTGTAACTGTTCATAAGGTAAACAGCACACACACTTTACTTGGACTGGCTTCTAATCAAGGAGGTGTAAACAGTAAGAAAAGTGTAGAATCAAACAAAATAACAGCCCTTAAAGTACGAGGGAATGATATGAACATGTGATTATTGGAAAGGAGATTTGTGCAAGCCAACTTTCCTGATAACAGGAAAGGAAAGCCAAAGACTGGCACAGAGATGGGATGTTATGTGACCACCCCCCCCAATTTATTCTCAAAATATCAATTTGTTACAGGCCTATCATCAATTCTATGTGATTTTTTTTTAACCAAACAACTCAGTTATAAACAAATAGTAACTAATAGCTAAAAAAAATATGATTTGGGTGTATTCCATATTATAAATATTCAGCATGGTGACTGACAATTGCCCAGTAAAGTATTTACAAATAATGTCCATTTTCTTTGACTGTCTACTTACTGTGGACAAATTCTACATTATTTAAAATCTATTGTATATGCAAAGTCTTGTGAAGAATTCTCACAAGTAGGAAATAAGGAAATGGAATTTAAAACTTCCTTGGAACAGATGTATTGTTTCATTCAAATGTAAGCCAATATTACATATTATTAATAAGCATACCAGTCATGACAAAGACGCTGGTTAGGGCTTCGAAATTAGGGTAATTTTGAATGTGTAACTGCATTACCTTCAGGTCAGAAAACATGAATCAATAAATGCAGTTACCTTTCTGTTTTATAGAGAAGACCCTCAAATGGCACACACACAAAAACGGTATCCTACACATTCAGCATCTGAACAACAAAAAAGGCTGGACCTGAAAGTTGCTGTCCTCTGTACCAGAAGATGCCACCAGTTGTGACTGAGAATACAATGTATATATCTCCATCACTTCATGTCTTAAAAAGTTAATAAAATTTTTCTGTAGCATTGATTTCTTCTAAAATTATTTACACGGCATGCTGTTGGCTTAACTTACTGAAACACTCCCCATTTAAAAATAAATTCTCCACGTTCTCCATATACTATAAAACCTTCTTAAAACCTGTGTCAGTGAACAGACCCATAACCCAATAAGAAATAAAAGTGAACAGAAAAAAAAAAAAGGCCCAACCCCAATTTTGTAAGATATTCACATCTGAAACAGTAGCAATAAATACAGTATTATGCAAGAGAAGGCAATTCCTTACAGAGTTGGGATGGATAAATATTTGTTGAATGAATATATACATTTCTTTTTCATTCTATACTCATGTGTCAAAGCATCAAACAACTTATATTGTGGCAGTTTTTGTTGTGTCTCGAACTTTACATGTAAGTTTATCATGGTGGGAGGGGGGAACCTGTTTGGCTTGACTCACGATGAATCACAGCCAGGAGGTCATCTTGTTGTGTATCAGCAACTATGTTTTCACTACAGCTATGTGACCTGAAGTGGCAGCAGAAGAGGTACCAAAATAGAAGAGGCAAGAGGCTTCTCCTGGCGTCTGGGCCCCAAATGGGCTTTTCCAGCCCGTTCAGGGATCTGAGCAGGAGCCAACCGCAGAGGAGAAACGGAACAAACCCACAGCATCGAGGAGACAGCCTGCAGGCCCACCACACCTTCCTTGCCCTCGCAGGGAGCCCGGGAAAGCAAGAACAGAAAAGAACGGGTGTGGAGAAAACAGCATGACAGGGACCAAAACTAGACCGGTGTAAGGCAAAATCCAGCGGTGACCTTAAAGCACAGATTTTGCGAAGGTCTGGAGCCACAGAAGGATCTCCACCCAGGGACTCCCGGTGCAGCTCCGGCGCTAGCGCGCAGCGGGGCCCCGGTTTCCAAGCTATCCGGGACTTGTCCCTGCTCCCACCTCACCTGTCCAGTGCCCGCTGGCCCCACCGGCATCTCTGGCCCCCTGATCCACCCGCACCCTCCCATCCCGTGCCCTCCCGGCGCGTCTTTCGGGACCATCGCCGGGGTCAGTGTGGGCAGGGAGCCGAAGCGCGCCCCGTCGCCCCAGGCCTGGCCCGGGCACTCACTTTCTGAATCCTCTTCAGCGCCATGGGTCAGGGAGGGCGGCGGGGACACCGGCCGGCTGGCGGCAGCTACGGGGCGCGGGGGCGTAGGGTCTCGCGGGCTCGACTCGCTGGCTGCTGTGCTGGTTCAGCCCGGGTTCCCCGGCTTGCTGCTCGCTGCTCGCTGGCTCGCTCCGGGCGCCAGTGCCTGCTCAGTGTGCGCCCGAGCGCGAGTGTGCGCGAGTGTGCGGGCGGGGACGCCGGCAAGACTCTTTTGTTTCCGCTTTTGCTTCTGGGAAGGAGTCTGCGCCCTCCCCGCCCGCGCCCCGCCCCGCCTGGCACACTGGGAAGTGTAGTTCCAGCCCTGTCCTCTGCTGTCTTCCCTGGACAACGTCGGGTTACTCAGTGCTGACTTCTACCCAAGCCTGGACTTAGAACTGCGCAGTCTTGAGTTGGTCTCTGCAGTTTGATTTTGATCAATTTATGAACCTAAAGTTCCCAATCTGTAAAATAGGAATAACAAATTAGCTCGTAAAGCACTTACAGGAATTTCCAATACAGAGATCTGCTATTTTTACTTTTGTAGAGTGATCTCTCTTCTCAAACATACATAAATTGCCCAAATTTCTCACACATGCACAAACGTAACCGTAATGACTCCTTACTTACCTCCTTAACTCCTATTTCAAAAAGCACCTCTATCCATGGCTACTCTCCCATGTCTCCTTCTCCTTGGAACTCCAAATTCTGAGATTCACCATCATTATTGGCTCTTCTCTTCCTTCCACAGTACCTACAATCTACTCCCCACAATTCTCATGAATTTAAAATCTACTCCCCTCAATTCTTGTGAATTTGTGTGTTCGTTAAAATTTGGCTTCTACTTTCAGAACAAACAAAATCGATTTTCACCAAGGTCAGGCTTGAGCTTCTAATTACCAAATCCAATTCACTCCTCATTCTTCCTAATGTTTTTGAATCATTTGATGACTGGCCATCCTTTTGCTTTTCAAAGCACTCAGGGACACTATCTTCCATGGTAACTTTCCTGGTAGCTGGGTCTTAAACTTCTCTGACTTTTCTTTTTCTGTCACTAGCTCCTCTTCTCAAGAGATAGAGTGCCCCAGAATTCCAAGCCTTGATCTCATCATCGATTTCTTCCTAGAAGATAAACCTCTTGGCTTCCCAAAACTGGGAGACTTCCCAGGGCGATTGGAGGAGCATGTGCTTTGTAGACTGATCTGTCTGACCACTTCCTACTGTTTGACCACGGCTAAGACACTTTAAACTAAGCCTCAGTTCCTTCACCTGTCAATAGAGATAATAATTCCTGGATATATCAAAATTAATTGGTATTAAAATATATAGTGCCAAACACAGTACCTAACATGTCAGAAGTTTTCTATAAAAATTACTTCCCTTTGGAAAAACAAATATTGTTTAAATGCCTATACTACCCAAAGCAATCTATACATTTAATTCAATCCCTATCAAAATACCACCAGCATTTTTCAGAAAACTAGGACAATCCTAAGATTTGTATGGAACCACAAAAGACCCCGAATAAACAAAGCGATGATGAAGCAGCAAAGTTGGAGGCATCAATTCCACCTTCAAGTTGTATTACAAAGCTGTGGTAGTCAAAACAGTATGGTACTGGGGCTCCTGGGTTACTCAGTGGTTAAGTGTCTGACTTCAGCTCTGATCATGATCTCAGGGTCCTGGGATTGAGCTCCGCATTGGGCTCCCTGCTCAGTGGGAAGCATGCTTCTCCCTCTCCCACTCCCCCTGCTTGTGTTCCCTCTCTCACTGTCTGTCTCTTTCTGTCAAATAAATAAATACAATCTTTAAAAAAAAAAAAGCACTATGGTACTGGCACAAAAACACAGACACATAGATCAATAGAACAGAATAGATAATTAGAAATAAATCCACAATTTTATGGTCAATTAATCTTCAACAAAGCAGGAAAGAATATCCAATGGAAAAAAGACAGTTTTTTTAGCAAATGGTGCTGGGAAAACTGGACAGCCACATGCAAAAGAATGAAACTGGACCACTTCTCTACATCATACACAAAAATAAATTCAACATGAATTAAATTCAAAACGGATTAAACCTAAATGTGAGAGAGGAAACCATCAATATCCTAGAGGAGAACACAGGCGGCAACTACTTTGACATCAGTTGCAGCAACTCTTTATTAGATATGTCTCCAGAAAGGGAAACAAAAGCAAAAATAAACTACTGAGACTATATCTAAGTATAAAGCTTCTGCATAGTGAAGAAAACAGTAAACAAAACTAAAGGTCAACCTACTGAATGGGAGAAGATATTTGCAAATGACATACCCAATAAAGGGTTAGTATCTAAGATATATAAAGAACTTATAAAACTCAACACCCCAAAAATAAATAATCCAGTTAAGAAATGAGCAGAAGACATAAACAGACATTTTTCCAAAGAAGACATCCAGAGGGTCAACAAACACATGAAAAGATGCTCATCACTTGGTGGTGTATGTAAATGATGAATCACTAAATTTCATTCGTGAAATCAATATTATGTTATATGTTAAATAACTGGAATTTAAATAAAAATTGGGAAAAAAGGAAAAAAAAGATGCTCATCATCAAGTTATCAGGGAAATGCAAATCAAAACTACAGTTGAGATATCACCTCACACCTGTCAGAATGACTAAAATCAACACTACAAGAAACAACAGATGTTGGTGAGGATGTGGAGAAAAAGGAACCCTCTTACACTATTTTTTTTTAAATAATGGCTTTGTCATTTTGAGTATATGGGAGAGGAAAGTATAGTTAAATATACATCATACCAGTGATGTTGGCAATGTTGAGTTAACCCTAAGGTTGATAGCTGTAAAAACTAGTTTGTACATGACAAGACAATGAGAGGAAAAAAATCCCTTTTGAAACAAAATTTTTAAAAAAGTGTTCATAGTGGTTTACAACAGTATGTATTTTATGACAGTGACATGTACAGATTGAGCACCCTAGGGCTCTCGTTATATCCTAAAGAAAACAAGCATTTACGTCATCCATGGGTTGAACTGAATTTTAAAAAGATCAATTGTATACTTATCCCTTATACAGGATAAACTGTTCTGAGGTGTACAGCTTTATCACCATCATTAAAGTTGCTTGTAAAGGACTACAGAATTTAAAAAAAAAAAACATTTTTATTTCTTGGGAGTGGAGAGTCTTTAATTTACTGTTATAACCAACAAATGCCATTCATTAATTCAAAAAATGGAAGAGGGACCTCACAAATACACTATTTGAGCAAGCTGACCAATACACATTACAGTTTTCAAAATGAAGGTCATATACTCTATGTTACAAGTCCCAACTAGACAGTGTCAAAATGACAACTATTTCTTCGCTTGCTTTGTGATCATACCCCTTGGAGGTATTACAGGTCTCATGGCATTCAGCTTCTTTTTCTTTGCAGGCTTTAAAATCTGAAAAGAACACATTAGAGTTTTGTCCACACTCATCATGGCACCTGCATTGTCAAACTCTCCACAATGATTGGGTGCAGATAACAGAGTGACCAAGTGCCTCTTTGCCAAAAATTCATATTCATCTTCAACCACCTGGTAGGCTCCAAATCATGCTTATGGAAAAATTTTGCAACCACTTCTGCACCAAATGTGAAGGATACTCCTCTGTCATTTTCACCCCAGCCTAAGACATCTTTATCAGGGTCAGACCACAAAAGATCACAAAAAAGACCTTGATCCGATACATTAGTTGATTGTGTAATTCCCTGAATCTGCTCCATAGATTGAAGATCTGGTGATAAACCTCCATGAGAGCAGAATATCTTCTTATCCATGATGGCTGCTATCAGTAAACAGTTAAAGCAGTCTGTGAAAGTTTCCCATAGTTTAATGTTATATCTTCTTTTACATTCATCATAATCCATAAATTCTATTGATGCTGGCACATTCATGGTTTCCTCTGAGAAGAAAAAAATAATTCTCAGGATATTTGATTTCATAAGCCTGTAAGAGACAGTCTCCAAGGACTGCTTTTCCCTTCTCGATGTAGTCCCCAAGAAATAGGTTGTTACTTTCTGGTGGGAAGCCACCATTCTCAAAAAGTTGAAGTAAATCATAGTATTGCCCATGGATATCACCACATATTTTGTATTGTACTTCAAGTTCTAGTAGGATGCGCTGACTGAGAAAGATCTCTTGGGACTTTAGCACAGTCCTCAGGTTTCATTCTCCTGTAGCTGGACATTCTTACCAGGCTTGGACCCTCTCCCTTCCAGCAATCCTTGGATGATGCTGTCCATGTTGAGTTTATCTATATCTGCTACTGTCTTCCCACTCTCAGTGGACCCTCCCTCAGCAGCACCACTACTTGCTCCAGCTGGGACTCCCACCAACTACTCCCACAATAGGAGCACAGAGGCAGTGGCAGCAGCAGTGGCAGAAGCCACAGTGACGGCGCGGCGGGGGGGGGGGGGTGTGTGTGGGGAGTTGGCTAACCCCCTTGCTCCCTGCTTCCTTCTTCTTTCCCTACTGGAACCATGAGAAGCACCCTCTTGCACTATTGATGGACATGCAAACTGGTACAGCCACTGTGGGAAACAGTATGGAGGTCCACCAAAAAAAGAACTCAAAAAAATAGAACTACCTTATTGCCCAGCAATCGCATTACTGAGTATTTATCCAAAGAATACAAAAACACTAATTCAAAGGGATACATGTGTCCATTGACTGATGAGTAGATAAAAAAAAGAGGTGGTATATATATACAGTGGAATATTATTCTGCTATAAAGGAATGAATTTTGCCATTTGCAATGACATGGATGGAGCTAGAGTGTATATGCTAAGGGAAATAAGTCAGCCAGAGAGAAACAAATTCCACATGGTTTCACTCATGTGGAATTTAAGAAAAAAACAAACAAAAGGAAAAAATGAGAGAGAGAAAATCAAAAAACAGACTCTTAATTATAGAGAACAAACTAATGGTTACCAGAGGGGAGGTGGGTAGGGGGAAGGGTTAAATAGGAGGTGGGGATTGTGTTGATGAACACGGGGTGATGTATGGACATACTAAATCACTATATTGTATAACCAAAACTAAGATAACACTGTATATTAACTAACTGGAATTAAAATAAGTTAAGATAGAAAAGAAAATTACTTCCTTGTTTTTATCTGTATGATAATGATCTCTTTCCAGCCCCCACTGTCAGTCCAGTTTCAGCCTTATATTTCCAAAAGCATATTGAATATGTCCACCTTTCTTCCCTGTGACCAGGGATCAGAGTCTGTTTACTACAAGGTCAGGGTGGAGGAAACCTTTTCTGGAAGCCCAAAACAATAGCTACTATAGCATTCTAAAGGCTTACAAAGAGTAAGGAACAAAAATCCACTCATTTAACTTAAAAGAAAATGCCCAAAGGAATAGGATAGTGGAAGAATGATAGAAATAATTTATGGGATGTGAACATTAAATTGGAAGTCCCCCAACCATCCTCCACAGGCAAAAACCCTAAGACAGTTCTGGAGCCCGATTACTCTTACTTTCCCTTCCCTGAGGTTTCCCTTCTCTCGCCCGTTGGCCCATGCCATGTGCATTTTTCCAGCTCCTTCTTTGCTTCTCTCATACGTGGCTTGAGCTCGCACTTTTTTTGAAACTCACTTTTGACACTCTTCCAGCAACTGTTGTGCTGCTAAATGTTCACGTACTTTTGGTTCTCCCTATTTCATCTCCCTAAGGAAGACTCTCATTGACGTAAATCATCTTTTTACTCTAGGCTATAAATTGTCAGCTGGTGAACAAAGTATAGGTTGACTAACAATGAGCTATGGAAAGTTTGAAGTATTTTTGGACAAAAAGCATTCTGAAGCACACCAGCAAGATAGATGTATTTGGGCTATTTTGATGCATCATTTTTGTGCTCTAGAAAGTGGGACCCAACACCCACATTACTCTTCTTTTTTTATAAGGCAAATATGAGAGTGTCCTTGGAAATAAGGGAGAAACAGTCTGGAATTGGGTACTAGCTGCTTTGGGAAGTTTCTTTCCCAAAATGACAGCATTTGCATACCTATCATCAGCGAAAGTACTCTTGTCACCCTTTCTACTCCTTCCCCAATTTGGAACCACCATTCTGATTTCTGTCACCATAGATTAGTTTTGTCTGTTGTTCAATGTCATGTGCATAGAAAAATACAATAATACTCTTTTGTGTTTGAGTTTTTAAGGCTTAAGTAACATTTTCCAAATTCTCTTATTTTGTTATATACATTCGTAGTTCATTCTTTTTAATTGCTGGACAGTGTTCATGGTATGAATATACTAAATTATTTTTTCTCCTGTCTCAAGTTGATGAACATTTGGGTTGTTTCCAGCTGGGGTTTATTACAAATAAAGCTGTTATGAATATTTTTGTACATCTTGTTTTATAAAGAATTGTTTACATTTCTCTAAGATAAAACCTTAGAATTAGAATTACTGGGTTATGGAATAGTATATGTGTAATATAAGAAACTACCAAAAAGTTTTCCCAAGTGGTTGTATAATTTCCAATTTTCACTTTTGATCTCTCTTTGACATTTCCATGGGTCATTCAGAATTATAGTGTTTAATTTTTAAATATTTAGGGCTTTTCTAGGCATCATATTGTTATTAATTTCTAACTTACTATGTCAGAGAACATACTCTATAAGTTCAGTCATTTGAAATTGATTCTTATTTCATGCACTAAGCATGTGGTTGGTCTTGAAAAAAATTCCATATGCACTTGAAAAAAATGTGACTTTTATAAATATTGGGTATAGATTTCATGAACAATCATTCAGGTCAAATCTTTGTCCTTAGTAATTTTCATCCAGTTGTTCTACCAATTACTCAGAAGAATGATAAAAATCTCCAACTGACTAACTATAGATTTGTCTATTTCTCCCCTCAGTTCTTTCAAATTTTGCTTCATGTATTTTGAAGCTCCAGTGTCAGATTCATGCACATCTATGATTATTATGTCTACTAATAACTGACCATTTTTAACTTTCTAAGTTTTCATTTGGGATTGTATATGCTGTCTTAAAGTCTAATTGTGTGATATTAATACAGTCACACAATCTTTTATTTATTGTTTCTTTATTAAGTTCAATTAGCCAACAAATAGTACATCATCAGTTTTCCACGTAATGCTCAATGATTCATTAGTTGCATCTAACACCCAGTTCTCATCAGGATCACATTCCATCCTTAATGCCCATTACCCAGTTACACCATTACCACAGCCCCTCCCTTCCGCAACTCTCAATTTGCTTCTTGGAGTCCAGAGTCTCTCATGGTTTGTCTCCCTTTCTGATTTCTTTCCATTCAGTTTTCCCTCCCTTCCCCTATGGACCTCTGCACTATTCCTTATATTCCACATAGGAGTGAAACCATATGATAACAGTCTTTCTCTGATTGACTTATTTCACTCAGCATAATACCCTCTGATTCCATCCATGTCAATACAAATGATGGGTGTTCATCCTTTCTCATAGCTGAGTAATATTCCATTGGATATATGTACCTCATCTTCTTTATCCATTCATCTATTGAAGGGCATTTCAGCTCCTTCCACAGTTTGGCTATTGTGGACATTGCTGATATGAACATTGAGGTGCATATGTCCCTTCTCTTCACCACATCTGTATCTTTAGGGTAAATACCTAATAGTGCAACTGCTGGGTCATAGGGTAGCCCTATTTGTAACATCTTGAGGAACCTCCATACTGTTTTCCAGAGTGGCTGGAGCAGCTTACATTCCCATCAACAGTGTAAGAGGGTTCCATTTTCTCCACATCCTTGCCAACATTTGTTGATTTCTGTCTTGTTAATTTTGGCCATTCTAACTGATGTAAGGTGGTATTTCATTGTGGTCTTGATTTGCATCTCCTGATGGCAATATGGATCATTTTTTTATGTGTTTGTTAACCATTTGCATGTCTTCTTTGAAGAAGAGTCTATTCATGTCATCTGCCATTTCTTGACCTGATTATTTTTTTGTGGAGGGTTGAGTTAGAGAAGTTCTTTAGACATCTTGGGTACCAGCCCTTTATCTGTTATATCATTTGCAAATATCTTCTCCCATTTCATAGGTTGCCTTTTAGTTTTGTTGACTGTTTTCCTTCCTGTGCAGAATCTTGTTCTCCTATGAAGTCCCAGTAGATCATTTTTGCTTTTGTTAATCTTGTCTTAGGGATGTGTCTGGGAAGAAGTTACTGTAGCCAAGGTCAAAGAGGTTACTGCTTGTGCTTTCCTCTAGGATTTTGATGGATTCCTGTCTCACATTTAGGTCTATCATCCATTCTGGGCTTATCTTTGTGTATGTTTCATTCTTCTGCATGTGGCTGTCCAATTTTTCCAGCACCATTTATTGAAGAGACTGTCTTTCTTCCACTGGATATTCTTTCCTGCTTTGTCAAATATGAGTTGACCATGGATTTGAGGGTCCATTTCTGGGTTCCCTATTCTGTCCCACTGATTTCTGTGTCTGTTTTTTGTGCCAATACAATGCTATCTTGATGATCACGGCTTTGTAATATACCTTGAAACAATGCATTCTGATGCCCTCAGGTTTTTTTTTTAATTTTTTAAATTTATTTTTATAAACATATAATGTATTATTAGCCCCAGGGGTACAGGTCTGTGAATCGCCAGGTTTATATACTTCACAGCACTCACCATAGCACATACCCACCCCAGTGTCCATAACCCAACCCCCCTCTGCCCGGCCACCCTCAGTTTGTTTTGTGACAGTAAGAGTGTCTTATGGTTTGTATCCCTCCTGATCCCATCTTGTTTCATTTATTCTTTCCCTACCCCTCAAGCCCGCAACGTTGCATCTCCACTTCCTCATATCAGGGAGATCATATGATAGTTGTCTTTCTCTGATTGACTTATTTCGCTCAGCATAATACCCTCTAGTTCCATCCACGTCGTTGCAAATGGCAAGATTTCATTTCTTTTGATGTGATGCCCTCAGTTTTTGTTTTCTTTTTCAATATTCCCCTGGGGATTTGGGATCTTTTTTGGTTCCATATAAATTTTAGGATTGTTTCTTCTGGCTCTGTGAAAATGTTGATGGAATTTTGATAGGGATTGCACTGAATGTGTAAATTGCTCTGGACAGCATAAATATTATAACAATGTTTATTCTTCCAATCCATAAGCATGGGATGCTTTTCCATCTCTTTGTGTCTTCCTCTATTTCTTTCGTAAGTGTTCTGTGGTTTCTGAAGTGTAGATCTTTTACCTTTTTGGTTAGGTTTATTCCTCGGTATCTTATGGGTTTGGGTGCTATTGTAAAAGGGATTGATTCCTTCATTTCTTTCTCTTCAGTCACATTGTTAGTGTATAGAAAAGTAACTGATTTCTGTGCATTGAGTTTGTATCTTACCAAGTTGTTGAATTGCTGTATGAGTTCTAGCAATTTTGGGGTGAAGTCTTTTGGGTTTCCACATAAAGTATCATGTCATCTTGGCGAAGAGAGAGAACTTGACTTCTTCTTTGCTGATTTGAATGTCCTTTATTTCTTTTTGTTGTCTGATTGCTGAGGCTAGGATTTCTAGTATTACGTTGAACAAAAATGGTAAGAGTGGGCATCCCGGCTGTGTTCCTGACCCGAAGGGAAAACTTTCCGTTTTTCCCACTGAGAACATTTGTTGTGGGCTGTTCATAGATGCCTTTTATGGTTTTGAGGTATGTTCCCTCTATCTCTGTATTCTGAAAGAGTTTTAATCAGGAAAAGATACTGTATTTTGTCAAATGCTTTTTTGCATCAATTGAGAGGATCAGAGGGTTCCTGTCTCTTCTTTTGCTAATGTGCTCTATCATGTTGATTGATTTGTGAATGTTGAACCACCTTGGATCCCGGGAATAAATCTCACCTGGTCCTGGTGAATAATCCTTTGAAGGTACTGTTGAATCCTATTGGCCAGGATCTTGTTGAGTATCTTGGTGTCCATGTTCATCAGGGATATTGGTCAGTAATTTTCCTTTTTGATGGGGTCTTTGTCTGGCTTGGGGATCAGGGTAATGCTGGCCTCATAGAACGAGTTTGGAAGTTTTCCTTCCATTTCTATTTATTGGAACACCTTCAGTAGAATAAGTGTGATTTCTTCTTTGAATGTTTGGCAGAATTCCCCTGGGAAACCACCTGGCCCTGGACTCTTGATCTTTGGCAGGTTTTGACGACTGTTTCAATTTCCTTGCTGGTTATTGGTCTGTTCAGATTGTCTATTTCTTCCTGTTTCAGTCTTGGTAGTTTATGAGTAACCAGGAATGCATCCATTTCTTCCAGATTGTCTAGTTTGTTGACATATAGCTGCTGGTAACAAGTTCTAATAATTGTCTCTATTTCCTTGGCTTTAGTCCTGATTTCTCCCCTTTCATCATGATTTTATTAATTTGAATCCCTTCTCTTTTCTTTTAGATAAGTCTGGCATAGGTTTATCGATCGTATTAATTCTTTCAAAGAACCAGCTTCTAAGACATTGATCCATTGTACTGTTCTTCCGGTTTCTATTTCATTGAATTCTGCTCTAATCTCTATTATTTCTCTTCTGCTGCTTGGTTTAGGCTTTATTTGCTGTTCTTTCTCCAGGTCCCTTCTGTGTAAGGTTAGCTTGTGCATTTGGGATTGTTCTAATTTTCTGAGAGCAGCTTGGACTGCTATATACTTCTCTCTTAGGACCGCCTTTGCAGTATCCCATAAGTTTAAATCGATGTGTTTTCATTGTCATAGGCTTGTATGAATTGTTTAGTTCTTCTTTAATGCCCTGGTTGACCCATTCGTTCTTTAGCAGGATGTTCTTTCACCTCCAAGTGTTTGGGTTCCTTCCAAATTTCTTCTTGTGATGAGTTCCAGTTTCAAATCTTAATGGTCTGAAAATATGCAGAGAATGATCCAAATCCTTTGGTTTCGGTTGAGACCTGATTTGTGACCCTGTATGCGATCTATTCTGGAGAAAGTTGCTGTGCATTTGAGAAGTATGAGTATTCTGTTGTTTTAGAATGGAATGCTATACTGTATATATCTGTGATGTCCATCTGGTCCAGTGCATCATTCAAAGCCCTTCTTTATTGTTGATCTTTTGCTTAGATGATATGTCCATTGATGTGAGTGGGTTGTTGAAGTCCCTTACTATTAATGTATTATTATCCATAAGTTTCTTTATTTTGGTTATTAATTGGTTTATGTAATTGCCTGCTTGCATGTTGGGAGCATAGATATTTATAATTCTCAGATTTTTCTCATTAGATAGACTTTTAAGTGTGATATAATGTCCCTCACATCTCTTACTACAGTCTTTGGGTTAAAATCTAATTTGTCTGATATGAGGATTGCTACCCCAGCTTTCTTTCAGGCCGACTAACATGATAAATGGTTCTCCATCACCTCACCTTCAATCTGGAGGTATCTTTAGTTTCAAATTGAGTTTTTTAAGACAGCATATGGATGGGTCTTTTTTTTTTATGCAATCTGATCACCTGTGTCTTTTGATACCTTTACATTCAGAGTAGCTATTGAAAGACATGAATTTAGTGCCATTGTATTGTGTGCAAAGTCCTTGTTCCTACAGATTGTCTCTGTTACTTTCTAGTCCATGTTGCTCTTGGAGTCTCTCTTCACTTACAATATCCCCCTTAACATTTCTTGCAGGGCTGGCTTGGTGGTCATGTGTTCTTTCAGTTTATGTCTGTCCTGGAAATTCTTTATTTTTCTTTCCATTTTGAATGACAGCCTTGCTGAATGAAGTATTCTTTGCTTTATGTTCTTCTTGCTTAGTACCCTGAATATATCTTGCCACAGGTTTCTGTGGATAAGTCTGATGTTATTCTGATGTTCCTCCATCTGTATTTAAAGAATCTCCTCTCCCCTGCTGCTCTCATAATAGTTTCTTTGGCTCTAAGATTTGCAAGCTTCACTATTATATGTTGGAGTGTTTATCTGTTTTTACTGATTTTGAGAGAGGTCCTCTTTGCCTCTTGGACATGAATGCTTGTTTCCTTCTGCAGATTAAGGAAGTTCATCCATGATTTGCTCAAATATACCTTCTATCTCTCTTTCTCTTTTTCCACCCCACTCTTGGACCCCAATGATTCTGACATTGGTTCTTTTCAATGCATCATTAAATTCTTGAATCCTTTCTCCATGGGCTTGAAGTTGTTTTTCTCTCTCTCTTCAGTTTCCTTCTTTTTCATCAGCCTGTCTTACAGATCACCTTTTTTGTCTTCTGTCTCATTGACCCTAGGTGTTAGAGGATCCAATTTAGACTGCATCTCATCATTTCATTTTTAAGTTCAGCCTGATTAGATCTCATTTCCGCCCTTAGAGATTCTGTATTGTCATTTATGCTTGCTTAACCCTAGCTAGTAACTTTATAATTGCTATCCTGAATTCTATCTCTGCCATCTTGCTTTTATCCAAATCGATTAGCTCTGTGGCAGAGAACGTTGCCTCTGGTTCTTTCCTTTGTTGTTAGCTCCTCCTTATCATTCTGCCCAAGGAAGGATGAGTGACTGAATGAAATTATCAACTGTGACCCAAGCAAAATGCACCATAGAAAAAAATCTTAAGTGGTTGGAAGCCACCACAGAAAAGCAAACAAAGCCAGAATAAACCAAAACAATAAAAAAAATGGAAGGGGGGAAGAGAGAATATAATCTCGCAGGGTGGACAAAGCAGGGTGATCTTGTTTCTGACTGAGTTTTGGTCTGTGTGTTAGAGGACACTACATCCCAAAATCACAAGGAAAGCAAAGCTTTTATATATAAATATATATTTATATTTTACTTTATTTCATTATGTGTATATATATATAATATATATATTATTTTGTGTATTTTGTATATTATTATGTGTATATATAATATATATTTTATATACATGTATATAAAATAGAGAGAAAAAAGGACAGTCACACCATCTTTGTGATGTTTATTTATTTGGTATTTTTTTTCTGTCCATTGACTTTCAATTCATTTGTGTTTTTATATTTAACATTAATTTTTTTGGTGGGAGTGCCTGGGTGGCTCAGTTGGTTAAGCCACTGACTTGTGATTTTAGCTAATGGTCATTATCTCAGGGTCCTGGGATTGAGCCCCATGTGGGCTCTCTACTCAGGAGGGAATCTGCTTGTCTCCCATTGCTCTGTACCTCCCCCTGCATGCTCTCTCTCTATCTCTCTCTCTCAAATAAGTAAATAACTCTTTAAAAAAATAAAGTTAGTTTCTTTTAGACACATACAATTGGACTCTATTTCCAATCAGTCTGACAATCTCTGCTTTTTAACTGGAATATTAACTCATTTATATTTGATCTCACCACATTTAGGTCTACCATTTTGCTCTTTGTGTTCCATTTATGCTATCTTTTCTTTTGTTCCTATTTTCTTTCTTCTCTAATTTCTTTTTTATTAGTTGAATATTTGTCAGTATCCTATTATAATTCCTTGAATAGTTCCTTTTCTTTTTCCACACTGTTTTACTTGTATTATCTCATTTAATCCTCTAACAATCCTATGAGGTAGGTACACATTTCACTCTCTCACAGATAAGGAAAATAAGATACATAGGAGTAATTTGCCCAAGGTCTAATGGCTCATAAATTGTTGAACTGGTATCAGAATATGGGCAGACTAACTAGTCTACAGAGTTTCTAATTTTTTTTTTTACTATTTTTAGATTTTATTTATATTCAATTTAGTTAACATATACTGTATTCGTTTCAGGGGTAGAATTTAGTGATTCAACAGTTGCATATAGTGCCCAGTGCTCATTAGTTCAAGTGCCCTCCTTAATGCCCTCCACCCAATTACCCCACCCCTCAATTGGCCTCCCCTCCAGCAACCCTCAGTTTGTTACCTAGAGATTAGAGTCTCTTATGGTTTGCCTCCCTCTCTCTTTCCATCTTATTTTATTTTTCCTTCCCTTCCCCTATGTTCATTTGTTTTGTTTCTTAAGTTCCACATATGAGTGAGATCACATGGGATTTGTCTTTCTCTGACTGACTTATTTTGCTTAGCATAATACCCTCTAGTTCCATCCACATCATTGCAAATGGGAAAATTTCATTTCTTCTGATGACTGAGTAGTATTCCATCATATATATACCATATCTTCTTTATCCTTTCATCTGTCAGTGGATATCTGGACTCTTTCCATAGTTTGGCTATCCTAGACATTGCTGCTATAAACATTGGGGTGCATGTGCCCCCTTCAAATCACCATGTTTGTACTCTTTGGATAAATACCTAGTAGTGCAACTGCTGAGTCCTGAGGTTGATTTATTTTCAACTTTTTGAGGAACCTGCACAGTTTTCCAGAGTGACTGCACCAGTTTGCATTCCCATCAACAGTGCAAGAGGGTTCCCCTTTTTCTGCATCCTCACCAACATCTGTTGTTTCCTGAGGTATTAATTTCAGCCATTCTGACAGGTCTGAGGTGGTATCTCATTGTGGTTTTGATTTGGTGGTGGTGAGCATTTTTCATGTGTCTGTTGGCCATTTGTAAGTCTTTTTTGAAGTAATGTCTGTTCATGTCTTCTGCCCATTTCTTGACTGGATTATTTGTCATTTGGGTGTTGAGTTTGATAAGTTCTTTATGGAATGTGGATACTAGCTCTTTGTCTGATAAGACATTTGCAAATATCTTCTCCCATTCGGTAGGTTGCCTTTTAGTTCTGTTGACTGTTTCCTTTGCTCTGCAGAAGCTTTTTATCTTGATGAAGTCCTGATAGTTCATTTTTGCTTAGTTTCCCTTGCCTCATATGTGTCTAGGAAGAAGTTGCTGCAGCCGAGGTTGAGGGGGTTGCTGCTTGTGTTCTCCTCTAGGATTTTGCTGGATTCCTATCTTACATTTAGGTCTTTCATTCATTTTCAGTTTATTTTTGTGAATGGTGTAAGAAAATGGTCCGGTTTCATTCTTCTGCGTGTGGCTATCCAATTTTTCCAGCACTGTTTATTGAAGAGATTGTCCTTTTTCTGCTGGATTTTCTTCCCCACTTTGTTGAAGATTAGTTGACCATAGAGTTGAGGGTCCATTTCTGGGTTCTCTATTCTTTTTCATTGACCTATGTGTCTTTTTTTGTGTATCAGTACCATATTGTCTTGATGATTACAGCTTTGTAGTATAGCTTGAAGTCTGGGATTGGTTTTGTTTTTCAACATTCCCTTGGCAATTCAGGGTCTTTTCTGGTTCCATACAAATTTTAGGATTGTTTTTTCCAGCTCTGTTAAAACTGCTTGTGGTATTTTGATAGGAATTGCAGTGAATGTCTAGATTGCTTTGGGTAGCATAGACATTTCAACAGCATTTGTTCTTCCAAACCATGAGCAAAGAACATTTTTCCATTTTTTGTGTGTGTCTTCCTCAATTTCTTTCATAAGTGTTTTATAGTTTTCAGAACACGGATCCTTTACCTCTTTGTTTAGGTTTATTCCTTGATTTCTTATGGGTTTCAGTGCAATTGTAAATGGGATCAATTCCTTTATTTCTCTTTCTTCTACCTCATCTTTAATGCATAGAAATGCAACTGACTTCTGTGCATTTATTTTATATTCTGCATGTATTTATGTTTATATTTGAATTCCTATTTTAGTTCTAGCAATTTTTTGGTTAAGTCTTTTGGGTTTTCTACATAGAGTATCATGCAAAGAGTGAAAGGTTGACTTCCTCTTTGCTGATTTGGATGCTTTTCATTTCTTTTTGTTGTCTGATTTCTGAGGTTAGGATTTTCAGTGCTCTGTTGAACAAGAGTGGTGAGAATGGACATTCCTGTTGTGTTCCTGACCTTAAAGGAAAAGCCCTCAGTTTTTCCCCTTTGAGGATGATATTCGCTGTGGGTTTTTCATATATAGCTTTTACAATATTGAAGTATGTTCCTTCTATTCCTACACTGCAGAGAGTTTTTATCAAGAGAAGATGCTGTATTTTGTCAAATGTCTTTTTCTGCATCTACTGGGAGGATCATATGATTCCTGTCCTTTCTTTTATCAAGGTGGGATATCACTCATTTTTGTATTTTTTTTTGAAAGAAAAAAGTCTATTCCAATCTTTTGCCTATCTTTTAAATTGAGTTGTCTATATGATAGCATTATAAAGTTTCCTTACAGATTCTAGATACAGGTCTTTTATCAGATATAGAATTTGCAAAAATTTTCTCAAGTTTGTGGGTTGTCTTTTCAATCTGTTGATAATAAATACCTTTAATAGTTTTGTCTTATATTTGTTTTGAAGAATTCTTATAACTGTCATGTCATGGTTGTTCACATATTTATTAGATTCATCAGTTTGCTTATTGTTAGTAGTAATAAAATGTTTTCTGAAAAGTCCCAAAAGTAAGGTATTTGGGGAAAAAATAGAAAGGAAAAATAAGGGAAAAAAAGAGGAAGAAATAGGAAACCTGTTGTAGGCTTTCAAGTGGGCCCAGGAGAACTACAAGGAGGATGAATGTCCAATGCTAGGCAATAAGGTGGGGATAGGGACTATTCCAGAAAGTGATGTCCAGGGAGCAGAATCCCATGTGATAGCACCAGTCACGATTCTCACCTGTACAATTGGGCTGTACTGTTTGGCCAAAATTTTATGCTCAATATAGCACCTATTATTACATCAACTCTGATGAAATGAGAGAGAAATCAACGTCTTTCCAGAATATATATGCTTTTCTAGATAAGGTGTTAGTAAATGTAATGGGTTCTCTTTAACCAATGCACTCTGATAAAATTATAAAGATTGAGCTTGGAGAATCTGGAGAATTCAAGAGAAATTTCCCCCAAGTAACAACTATAATTGAAAGGCCAAAAGATAGGACTAAATAGAGATTTTAAAGAGTTGAAATAAGAGAGGGAAAGGAGTGAAAATGATCTTTTCAGATACTTACTCTGAATTGGGTCCTTTATATAATTTTTTAAAATTTCATTCATTCTATGGAATTGGTATTATCATGATATTACATCTGAAAAAAGAAATTAAGAACTGGAGAGTTTAAAGGCTCCTGAGTGGTTCAGTCAGTTAAGTGTCTGACTTGGCCTGGAGCCCCACAGCAGACTCCTTGCTCAGCAGGGGGTCTGCTTCTCCATTTCCTCTGCCCCTCTTCCCCACATGTGTTCTCTCTCTCAAGTAAGTAAATAAAATCTTTAAAAAAAGAAAGAACTGGAGAGGTTAAGAAACTTACCCAAAGATAAACAACTAATTAGCACTAGAATCAGGATATAAATTCAAGTTTTTTATTCTAAAGTTATGTTCATGCCACTACATTATATTACTTCCTGAAGAAAGCAGACTTAATTTACATTAAGTCTCCTAATTTAGTTGCCAGTAGGCCTTCAGTGAACTAACTCAATGTGGCAGTCATCTTTATTATATGCACTCTCAATTACTCTCCCCTTCACCTCTGGCATAAAACTTACTACCACACTTCTTTTCTCCTGTGGAGGATGAAATCAACTCCTTCTTTTTTTTTTTTTTAAGATTTTATTTATTTATTTGACAGAGAGACAGATCACAAGTAGGCAGAGAGGCAGACAGAGAGAGAGAGAGAGGGAAGCAGACTCCCTGCTGAGCAGAGAGCTTGATGTGGGCCTCGATCCCAGGACCCTGAGATCATGACCTGAGCCGAAGGCAGAGGCTTTAACCAACTGAGCCACCCAGGCGCCCCTGAAATCAACTTCTTTAAAGTCAATCCCTATCTCTGTATTCTGGATCAATGTTTCCCAAATTTTAATATGCAAATGAGTAACCTGAGGATCTTATAAAATACAAATTCTGATTTGGTAGGCCTGCGATAGGTCCTGAGATTCTATATTTCTGACAGTCTCTCAAATGATGACACTCTATGAACCATGCTCCGAATAGAAATGGCTTAGACCCCTCCCTTAATGCCTTTTCTATTTACTTTTCCTTTTCCCCTGAGGTGGCCATCCTCCAAGATGCTTCCAAATGATTGTCACTTCTTGTGTCCATACCTTTGTGTAGTTCCTTTCTACATTGAATAAGGTTGACCATGTGACTTCTGAGGTTTGCTTATAAAAGCTATTGTGACTTCTACCTTGCTCTTTCCTTGGAAGAAGGAATAAAGTGAAGTTGGCTGTCACGTTGTGAGGACACTTAAGCAGCTCTATGAAAAAGTCCAGATGGTGAAAACAAAGACTGGTGCTACCCATGTAAGTGAGCCACCTTGGATGAACCATCTTCTATTAGGTGACTGCAACTCCAGCTGATAATTTAAATTGTAATCTTATGAAAGTTCTCAGTCTAGAACCATCCAGCTAAGAGGATCCCAAATTCGTGACCAAAGAAACTGTGAGATAATATATGTTGATTGTTCAGTTAAGCAGCTTTGTGTTAGGTTAATTTGTTTGGGAGCAATAAATAATAGACCTACTAACTCTTTCAGGTCTACCTTCAAGCATAAAAAGATCTTATTTGGAGACAAACACCAGGCCCCTTTTTAGCTCCTATTTCATACTCCTTTCTCACTCACCAGCAAACTTCTTCAAAGTGTGGTAAGAATCAGTTAACTCCATTAAATTCATTCATTTTCCACCCAACTATATTGAGATATAATTGACAAAATTCTAAGATATTTAAAGTGTACATTGTTGTGATTTGATATACATGCACACTGTAAAAGGATTCTCCTGTCTAGTTAATTAACACACCCATCAGCTCACATTATTTATCTTTTTCTTTTCTTTTTTTGGTGAGAACATTTTCTGCTCTCTTAACAAAACTTAATTGTACATACAGTGTTATCAACTATAGTCACCCTGTTGTACATTAGATCCTCAGAACTTATTTAACTCAGCTGAAATTTTATATCTTATTACTAACCTCTCTATTTCACTTACTCCCTAGCCTCTGGCAAACACCTTCCTACTATTTGTCTGTATTAGTTTGACTTTTATCCTTTAGATAACACTAAATGATATCCTTTAGATATCACTTAGATAACCCTAAATGATATCCTTTAGATATCACTTATAAGTGATACCACGAAGTATTTGTCTTTCTCTGTTTGGCTTATCTCACTAAGCATAATGCCCTCAATGTCCATCCTGTCACAAGAGGCAGGGTTTCCTTGTTTCTGATGGCTCCATAATATTCCATTGTATGCCCCACATCTTGTTTATTCATTCATCCACCATTGATGGACACTTAGGTTGTTCCCATATCTTGACTATTGTGACTAATGCTGCAATAAATATGGGAGTTGCAGATATCTGTTTTTATCTTATTTTCATTTCCTTGGATATATACTCAGAAGTTGTATTGCTGGATCATATGGTAGTTATATTTTTAATTTTTTGAGGAACATTTGTATTGTTTTCCACAGTGGCTGCATCAATATACATTCTCATGAACAGTGCACAAGGATTCATTTTTCTCCACATTCTTGCCAACACTTGTTATTTTCGATTTTTTTTTTCATAGTGGCTGCCTTCATAGGTGTGAGATGATATCTCACTTGGTTTTGATTTGCATTTCACTGATGATTAGTGATATTAAGCATCTTTTCATATGCTTGTTGACAATCTGTATATCTTATTTGGAGAAATGTTCATTCAAGTCCTTTGCCTATTTTATAATTGGGTTATTTGGTTTTTGTTGTTGAAATAGGAATTCTTTATATATTCTGAATGTTAACCTTAGTCATATATGTTGATGCATATAGGAGTTTGTGCAAAAAGGAATTCTTTACAATTCTTTACTCAGGATATTAATCCCTGATCATATATATGTGTTGCAAATATTTTCTGCCATTCTGTAGGTTGCCTTTCACTCTGTTGATTATTTTCTTTTATGCACAGTTTTGTGGGGGTTTTTTGTTTGTTTGTTTGAAGACTTTATTTATTTGACAGAGAAAGAGAGAACACAAGCAGGAGGAGTGGGAGAGGGAGGAGCAGCTTCACACAGAACAGGGACCCCGACGTGGGGCTCAATCCCAGGACTCTGGGATCAGGACCTCAGCTGAAGGCAGATGCTTAACAACTGAGCCACCCAGGTGCCCCTGCACAGAAGTTTTTAAGTTTGATTAGATACATTTATCTATGTTTGCCTTTGTTGCGTGCACCTTTCAAGAAATCATCACCAAATCCAGTGTCATGAAGGTTTTCCCCTGTTTTCTTCCATAAATGTTATACTTTCATGTCTTACATTTAGATCTTTATATCATTTTGAGTTCATTTTTGTATATGCTGTAAGGTAGGGTTCTAACTGTTACTTACACAGACCCTATACAAACTTTCAATCCCCTTTTCACAATTCTTTACCTTTACCTTTTCATTCGAAGAACTGGAGTTTCATTACCTGAACATTTCTGGAACAGTCAGCTAGCTTTTGTTCACTTCTCTTGACTCCCACTACACAGAAGTTTCTTGGTTTTCTATCTACTTTTCTGCCACCAATCCTTTTCCCCTTACTCCTTTACTATTGCTATTTCCCAGAGTTCAATTTCTAGTGTGATACTCTTTTCTGTTCTCTCTACTCTTTTAGGGAGCAATTTATATTTTCTAGTTTCAAGTCCATCCTCTCACATGATTTCTCTCAGATCTGTATTTTCAGTCCGTACCTCAATTTACCACTGAGGCAATTCACCTTGGATACCTCATACATTTGATAACCTCAAATTGTTTATGTTCTAAATTCAATTTACCATCCCCTTTCCAAACGATTATCAATATTAGCACCTTTTATTTCAGTCACTCACTGAATGACCAGAGTTCAAATTTCTTCTTCTTTTTTTTTTCAATTTCTTTATCTAGTAGTAGTCAAATTCTATGGCTTCTTTTGTTTAAATTTTTTTCTTTGTGTCTCTAGTGCTGTCATCTTTGTATAGTCTCTTATTATCTTGGCCCTAAATACTGCAGTAGCAACTGAACTTGTTTTCTTTCCCTTATTTTCTCATTATCTAGTCCATCCTATGTCCTTCTACTGACTAATTTTGTTATTAATATATCACTGTAACACTGTCAATCCCATGATCAAAAACCTCCCCTTGTTACAGTTAGGCTCAACTTTATGTTTCTAGACCTAGCAGTCAGCATCCTTCACTATCTGATCCTATCATAGATACAGCTAGCTGTATTTCCTTGCTAGTCCCCAACAGGAAACCTGGCCTCCATGTGGAACATTTCATGCTCATTTCCATGTGCATTTCCTTTTGTTAGAAAGGGTTTTTTTTTTTTTTAAGATTTTATTTATTTATTTGACAGAGAGAGAGATCATGTAGGCAGAGAGGCATTTCCTTTCCTGATTTCCCTTCCTAAATAATTCAGAACTAAAGCCAACAGGTAGCACCAACCAAGGTAGGTGTCTATGCCAGAACTGGGAGAAATATAGTGGCCCAGTGTTATATCAGAGCCCAGCTAGGTTGAGGAGGATGTCCACATGGGGATGACATAAGGAGGGTGTGGTCAGCAGAATTCTAATATGCCTTGGTGTTATTTTCCTAGTGCAACTGTAGCAAAGTATGACAAACAGTGTGGTTTAAAATGACAGAAGCTAATTTTCTTATAGTTCTGGAGGACAGAATTCCAAAATCAAGATTGACTGGTTTGGT
Organism: Enhydra lutris kenyoni; assembly: GCF_002288905.1. Classification (NCBI taxonomy): domain Eukaryota; kingdom Metazoa; phylum Chordata; class Mammalia; order Carnivora; family Mustelidae; genus Enhydra; species Enhydra lutris. The sequence continues at coordinate 13,279,199 of NW_019154096.1, read as the reverse complement.
TCCCTCTGCCAGCTCTGAGAGAACAACCCTTCCCTACTTCTCTCTGAAGCTTCTGGTGGTTTCCAGCAGTCCTTGACCTTTCTTGGCTTGTGGAAGCATAACTCCAATCTTTGACTCTGTCTTCATGTGGCCATCTTCTCTGTTTCTGTCTCCTCTGTACCTAAATCTCCCTCTTTTTCCTTTTATAAAGACACACATTATTGAAGTTAGGGCCCACCCTAAATCCAGGATGATACCATCTTGAAATCCTTAGTGAATTATAGTTATGAAGACTCTATTTCCAAATAAGGCCACCTCCTGAGGTTCTGGGTAGATATGATTTTGGGGGGTAATACTATTCAACCTGTGGTATCCCTCAAGGATTCTACCCCCTAGTAATTTTATAGTCTTGTGAGACCCTGAGCAGAGAATCCATCTACACCATACCTGGATTTCTGACTTACAGAAACAATGAGATAATAAATGGGTGTTGTTTTAAGACTAAAAATGTGGTAATTTGTTACTCAGTGGTAGAAACTAAAACAGAGGGTATCTGCAAAGGAAGACTGTCTGTTGCAAGTTATAGTGGGGTGAGGCAGGCATCCTCATAAAAGGAATCCAAAATTGGGGTGTTGGAATTCAAGTGGAAGTAGGAGGTGTCTATCCGGAAGGGTGGCTCAGCACAGAGTATCATAACCAGGCTGGGTGAAAGGAGCTTCAGTGTAGGAAGGTGGCACTCATGACTTGTAAGAGCCTAACCAGGATGGAAAAGCATCCTTGTTGGAGGGAGGTGGCCCAGGGCAGAATGACCAGTGCAGGTTGTGAGAACCTGACTTTTTATTTTATGTTCAGTTAGCCAGCATATAGTACATCATTAGTTTTTGATGTAGTGTTCAACAATTCATTAGTTGCATATAACACCCAGTGCTCATCACAACATGTGACCTCCTTAACACCTATCACCTGGTTACCCCAGCCCTCCAGCCCCCTCTGCTCTGTAACTTTCAGTTTGTTTCCCAGAGTCCAGAGTCTTTCATGGTTTGTCTCCCTCTCTGATTTCTTCCCATTCAGTTTTCTCTCCCTTCCTCTATAGTCCTCCACACTTTTCCTTATAGTCCACATATGAGTGAAAACATATGATAATTGTCTTTCTCTGCTTGACTTATTTCACTGAGCATAACCCCCTCTAGTTCCATCCATGTCAATGCAAATTAGGGGTATTCATCCTTTTTCATAGCTGAGTAATATTCCATCGGATATATGTACCTCATCTTCTTTATCCATTCATCTGTTGAAGGGCATTAAGCTCCTTCCACAGTTTGGCTGTTGTGGACATTGCTGATATGAACATTGGGGTGCATATGCCCCTTCTCTTCACCACATCTGTATCTTTGGGGTAAATACCTAGTAGTAAAACTGCTGGGTCATAGAACAGCCCTATTTGTAACTTCTTGAGGAACCTCCATACTGTTTTCCAGAGTGGCTGGAGCAGCTTACATTCCCATCAACAGTATAAGAGAGTTTCCCTTTTTCCACATCCTCACCAACACTTGTTCTTTCCTGTCTTGTTAATTTTGGCCATTCTAACTGGTGTAAGGTGGTATCTCATTGTGGTTTTGATTTGTATTTCCCTGATTGCTGGTAATGTTGAACATCTTTTCATGTGTCTGTTAGCCATTTGTATGTCTTCTTTGGACAAGTGCTTGTTTATCTGTGAAGAAGACTTCTGTGTAAGAAGTGGCTCAGTGCTATGTGAGGGAGCCTAAGTTGGGTGAAGACATCCATGGAAAAGGAAAGCCCAGTTGGATTGTCAGAAAGCAAGTGGAGTGAGGAAATTGCTCTGATGGCAATTCTGCCTGGGGTTGGGTATCAGAGAAAAGTGGATAGAAGACAATATTCACAAGGACAGACACCCCTACCTGGGGTGCCAGATCTAAGCACAGTAAGGAAAGTGATCATGTTGGGGGGAAAGTAACATGATATAATGTGTTAGAGCCCAAGTGGCTAAGGAGGGCTTTCATGTGGTGAGATAGACCAGAACAGAGAATTGGAACAAGAATAGGGTGAAAGGGGCATCCATATGAGGCTTGAGGGATGTGGCAGCCCAGTGCTGAGTGTTGAAGACCAAGTGAGATAAAGAGAAAATTTGTTTAGGAGATGGGGACATTGGTCACAGCTTAATTATATCAAAGGATATATATATCAAAGGATATAATGATATATCAAAGGATATATCATTGGTTAATTATATCAAAGGAACTGACTAAATAAGCAAATAGTGAGAGACACAGTTTTATTGCCAGAGAAGTGAGTTTAAAATATGAAAAGGAAAAAATTGGAATGAACTTTATAGAATTGGAATTGAATTAAAGATGTTGATGTAAATTCCTGTTTTTTACTCTACCTCGATAGTAAAAGAACTAGCTATAAAGGTAAATATCTCTATATATGCATATACACACATGCATATATTTACAAAGTTTGTCCACTGAGAGGGTCTGGGAATAGCTACATCCAATAACAATGACACACCAAATGACCAGATTTTGGTTTCTAAATAATATTACTATTAAAAGGAAATAAAATTCCTTGGGGGAAATGGCTGGCTCCAAAACTGGGAGATAAAAAGTAGGAGATGAGCCTGGAGCTAGTTTTTGTGCCAAAAAGTAAAGAAATTTTCAAATAATGAGAAGACATAAAAGACAGAAAGGCAAAGACATCATTTTGAAGGGGCTACAACTCACCAAATCTGAGATAATTGAAACATCAAAATTAATGATAGTAATAGACTATATCCTATTGAATAAACAAGGAAGTCATGAGTCCATAGTTGTGTAAATACATAAATGAGTAAATTAGCAGTTTAAGGAGGAAGAGTTTACTCTCAAATTACTTCCTAATAAAATACTTATGAAACATAACTAAAAAAAGGTAACTTTTCTCTTAGAAGTCCCTGGACACCACCTTAAATCAAATGATTAAAATGAACATCATCATTAATGGATCAGACTGTATTTCAAACTTACTGAGTCATATTACAGCATCACTTCCTTCCTGCCAAACATGCATAACTTTGATCTAATCATGACAAGATATCAAACTGAATGATATCCTAAAAAGTGGCCTGTAATCTTCAAAAGAATCAAAGTCAATAAAGTTAGGAAAGACCAAGGAACAATTTCAACTTAAGATTGAAAGACAATTAAAGGCAACACAAGATTCTGATATGGTTCCTTTTTCTATAAAGGGCATTCTTGAAATAATTGGCAAAATTTGACTGGGGTCTAAGAATTAGTTGGTAGTATATGTCAATATTAATTTGTTGATCCTGGCTCTAGTATTGTGGTTATGAAGGAAAATACCCTTCATAATTGAAATTACAAACTAATCCACTCATGAGTGATAGAGTATCATGTTGAGAACTTACTCCGATATTGTTCAAGAAAAGTATTTTGTACTACAATTACAACTTTTATTTAAGAGAAGATTTTGGGTTTATTTTATTTTATTTTTTTAATTAGAAACTCTGTCCTTGGCCACAGCAACTTCTTCCTAGACACATATGAGGCAAGGGAAACTAAGCAAAAATGAACTATCAGGACTTCATCAAGATAAAAAGCTTCTGCAGAGCAAAGGAAACAGTCAACAGAACTAAAAGGCAACCTACCGAATGGGAGAAGATATTTGCAAATGTCTTATCAGACAAAGAGCTAGTATCCACATTCCATAAAGAACTTATCAAACTCAACACCCAAATGACAAATAATCCAGTCAAGAAATGGGCAGAAGACATGAACAGACATTACTTCAAAAAAGACTTACAAATGGCCAACAGACACATGAAAAATGCTCACCACCACCAAATCAAAACCACAATGAGATACCACCTCAGACCTGTCAGAATGGCTGAAATTAATACCTCAGGAAACAACAGATGTTGGTGAGGATGCAGAAAAAGGGGAACCCTCTTGCACTGTTGATGGGAATGCAAACTGGTGCAGTCACTCTGGAAAACTGTGCAGGTTCCTCAAAAAGTTGAAAATAAATCAACCTCAGGACTCAGCAGTTGCACTACTAGGTATTTATCCAAAGAGTACAAACATGGTGATTTGAAGGGGGCACATGCACCCCAATGTTTATAGCAGCAATGTCTAGGATAGCCAAACTATGGAAAGAGTCCAGATATCCACTGACAGATGAAAGGATAAAGAAGATATGGTATATATATGATGGAATACTACTCAGTCATCAGAAGAAATGAAATTTTCCCATTTGCAATGATGTGGATGGAACTAGAGGGTATTATGCTAAGCAAAATAAGTCAGTCAGAGAAAGACAAATCCCATGTGATCTCACTCATATGTGGAACTTAAGAAACAAAACAAATGAACATAGGGGAAGGGAAGGAAAAATAAAATAAGATGGAAAGAGAGAGGGAGGCAAACCATAAGAGACTCTAATCTCTAGGTAACAAACTGAGGGTTGCTGGAGGGGAGGCCAATTGAGGGGTGGGGTAATTGGGTGGAGGGCATTAAGGAGGGCACTTGAACTAATGAGCACTGGGCACTATATGCAACTGTTGAATCACTAAATTCTACCCCTGAAACGAATACAGTATATGTTAACTAAATTGAATTTAAATAAAATATTTTAAAAAGAAATTAAGATTATAAAATTTTGGGGTTTTTTAACCACAATTTAAAAAATGTTATTAAAAAGACAAATAAGTGTTAGAGGGGATGTGAACAACCTGGAACCCTTATACATTGCTGGTGGGAGTGTAAAATGGTACAGCCACTTTCAAGAAGTAATTTGGCAGTTTCTTAACAAAAACATAAACTTGGGCCACCTGGGTACCTCAGTCGTTAAGCTGCTGCCTTCATCTCAGGTCATGATCCCAGTGTCCTTGGATCGAGCCCTGCACTGGAGGGGGGTGGGGTGTCCTTGCTCAGGGGGAAGCCTGCTTTCCCCTCCCCTACTCCCCCTGCTTGTGTTCCCCCTCTCTCTGTCAAATAAATAAAATCTTTAAAAAAAAGTTCTCTGGGACAGGATGACAGAGAAGTAGGAGACCCTGTTTCAACTGGTCCCCTAAAGTGAGCTAAACATCTACCAGAATACTCTGAACACCCAGGAAATCAGCCTGAGATGCAAGATTGTACACTTCTGGATCTCTACGGGAACAGAAGACATCAGTGAAGAGATAAAGTGGAGTGTGAATACTCGGACGGATATTGGAGGATAAACAGAAGGGGGAGGGAGCCACCAGAAGCGACCCTTAGAAAGTAATACACCAATACAAAAGTTCCCTGTCATTGGGGACCAGCATTAACTTGAAGTCTGGTTAAAAGCCTGGTTAAAAGCACTCAAAAAAGATCAAAAGATCTTAAGGGGCAACTAGTGGAATTGGGTGGTCACGGGCACAGGCCTAAGCGTAAGAACCCAGGATGGCCACCACCAGAGATCACCTATGCCAGAGACAGTACAGTGGAAGCTCCAGTCCATGGTCCCAGAGCCCCTGGCTCTCCGTTGCTTGCACCACTGCTTGGCTGGGAGCACTCCCGCCTGCGTGTAAGAGAGTCAGGTGTAGGCACTAACCAGAGCTCGCTAGGTCCACAGCGTTCCTCACTCTGCAAGCCCTGGGTGGATCCTGGGTCTGAATGCACTCTCGCTTGTGCCTGAGAGAACTTGGTGTGGGCATTGGCCAGCGTTCTCTAGGACTGAGGCCTTCTGCCACCAGCTGAGGGTCAGCCCACACCTGAGAGAACCCCACTCAATCTCTGGTGGGATCCCTCGGGGGGCAGCCTTCCATGACCCACACGACCACGGGGTCTCAGCACACCCTGAGCACACCGTGTGTGGACCTGTACCCCAGACAGCAGTCCTGGCAAAGACAGCCACTGGAAGCAGACTCCCTGGACCAATATCACTTGGGGTTTTAGTGGCACAAGGGTGCAGAGACAAGCCAGCACCTTGGTCAACCACTGGGACAGTGGCTGGGAGAGCACACAACCAATAGTGGAAGGTTGTGCTCTTCAGCGGAGTTTGCAGAGAGGGAGTCTGTGTGTTCTGGACGACCCAGAGGGGAGCTGTCTGAGACTTCTCTCTTAGGCAGAGGTCTGGGTGCAGTTTGCTTTCTACTAAACCTCCGAAAAGCTGCAAAAAGCCCCCAAAGAACAAAAACCTCCAGAGAACAAAAGCCTGAAAAACTGGTTTCCAGAGAGCCCAGCCCCTTGATAGAGGGCAGGACAACAAAACCCAAGGAAGACTGAAAAACAATGCGGCAAGCCCTGCCCATAAAAGGCAAGCCGAAAGAACCAGAAGACAACCACCACAGGGTCCCCATAAAACTGTAAAACCCCAACATCAGGGTAAAACAATATATTAAGCTCCCAGTATTGCCCTAAAACCTGTATATTTCATAGATACAAACTTTTTTTTAATTTGTTGTCATAATTCTGTTCTTCTAATTTTTTAACCTACTCACCTACAACCTACTTACCTACTTACCATTACAACTAGAGGTTTTATACAACATATTCCATAACACTCTTTTAACTTGAACTTTTTTCCTACATATACCTGTGTTTTTCTTTTTCTTTTCTATTTTCTCTTTTTTTTTGATATGCATATAGATATAAGCTTCAAGGGGATCATTTTTCCCTATTCAATACTATCCCTATATATAAACCAGTTTTTTTTTTTAAGATTTTATTTATTTATTTGTCAGAGAGAGAGAGGGAGAGAGAGCAAGCGAGCACAGGCAGACAGAGCGGCAGGCAGAGGCAGAGGGAGAAGCAGGCTCCCTGCCAAACAAGGAGCCAGATGTGGGGCTGGGATCACGACCTGAGCCAAAGGCAGCTGCTTAACCAACTGAGCCACCCAGGCATCCCTATAAACCAGTTTTAATCTCCCTTTATCTCTGGAAAGTTGAGTACTTTTAAAAAGATATCAAGATACACCCAGGAAGAACCAAAATAACCTTCCTTGCCCACATCAATGATTTATAACCACCTTCCCATCTTTTTCTTCTGTCAGTGTTTCTGTGTATATGTTTTTTTTCTGATAGTATATAAATCTTATTCTTGGAGTTCATTTTGGCTGTATTCTTTTTTTACTATCACTTACTTTTGTCAGCCTTTTTGACCATTTTCATTTATATACCTTATGAATCTTACTTTTGGGGCTCGTTTTGGCAGGTTTTCTCTTTTTATTCTCTCTCTTTTTCTCTCTCACTTTTTTTCTTTTTTTCTTTCTCTTTGGTGGTGACTTCTGATTGCTCCAAAATTTCCAGGGTGCACCTTACCTGGATTGTGGTTGATATATTCAGCTAAACATCCCCTCAACCACCTCTCACCAAAATGATTAGGAAGAGGAACATGCAATAGAGGAAAAATTCAGAGACTGTGCCCTCTCCATCAGAACTATTGGATATGGACATAAACAGTATGTCAGAAAGGGAATTCAGGGAAACAATTATCCAGGCAATGGCTAGGTTGGAGAAGACCATTATTGACAACACATAATCTTTAAGGGCAGAAATGAGAGTGGATCTGGCAGAAGTTAAAAATGCCATCAATGAGATACAATCTAATCTAAATACTCTAACAGCCAGTAACCAAGGCAAAAGATACAATTAGTGATCTAGAGGACGAATTGATAAAGAAAAAAGATCAGGAAGAGTCCTGGAATGAACAATTTAGAAGCCATGAAAACAGAATTAGGGAAATAAATGACACCATGAAATGTTCCAATGTCAGAATTACTAGAATCTGTGAGGGTGTGGAGAAAGAGAGAAGACTAGAAGATATAATTGAACAAATTCTGGATGAAAATTTCCCCAATCTGGGGAATGGAACAAGTGTTCATGTCCTAGAGGCAGAAAGAATACCCACCAAGATGAACGAATTTAGAAAGACCTCAAGACATTTGATTGTGAAACTCATGAATCATAATTTTAGACAAGAGATTCTGAGGGCAGCTAGGAGGAAAAGATTCCTTATATATAGAGGAAGGTCCATCAGAATAATGTCAGACCTGTCCACAGAAACCTGGTAAGTCTTTCTGGGCTGGCAAGACATATTCAGGGCACTAAATAAGAAGAACATGAACCCAAGAATACTTTATCCAGCAAGACTGACATTCAAAATGGATGGAGAGATAAAGAGATTCCAAGACTGGCAAGGTTTAAAAGGTATGTGACCACCAAGCTGGCACTACAAGAAATATTAAGGGGGGGTTCTATAAAAGAAGAAAGAACCCAAGAATGACATAGAACAGAAATTTACAGAGACAATCTATAGAAACAAAGACTTCCCAGGCAACATGATGTCAATGAAAACTTATCTTTCAATAATCACTCTCAGTGTGAATGGCCTAAATGCTCCCATAAAAAGGCACGGTGTTGCAGACTGGATAAAATGACAGGACCCATCCATATGTTGTCTACAAGAGACACAACTGGAACATAAAAATACATCCAGACTGAAAGTGAAGGGATGAAGAACCATCTTTCACACCGACAGGCCTCAAAAGAAATCTGGGGTACTGATTCTCAAATCAGATAAATTAGATTTTAAGCTAAAGCCTGTAGTCAAAGATACAGAAGGACACTACATCATTCGTAAAGGGTCTATCCACCAAGAAGATCTAACAATTGTAAATACTTATGCCCCAAATATGGGAGCAGCCAAATACATACGTCAACTCTTAATCAAAATAAAGAGTCATATTGATATGAATACATTAGTTGTGGGGGATCTTGAAGAACTTAATGAAAAAGAAATAAAATAAAACTTCAGAAATTAAAAAAAGGAGGGCATGTATTACATGGAGCACTGGGCGTGGTGCATAAACAATGAATCTTGGAACACTGAAAAAATAAAATTAAATTTAAAAAAATCTGCACTTTACCATATAAGTACTGGGATTTTATACTTAGGATTTTACCCAGGAGCAATAAAATGTATGTTCACAAAAAGACATATACATGAATGTTCATAACAGCATTATTCCTAATAACTAAAAATTGGACACAATCTAAATGTCTATCAACTGGTGAATAGATAAACTGAATGGTATATCCATACAATGGAATATTATTAAACAATATAAAGGAACAAACTACTGATACATCCTAAACATGTTTGAACATCAAAAACACTTTGCCAAATGAGGAAAACCAGATGCAAAAGACCTACATATTGTATGATTCCATTACATGAAATGTCCAACAAAGGTAAATGTCCACAGAAGTACAAAGATTGAAATAAAGCAGATCAAATAAAGCAATTGCCCTGGCGTGGGAATACACAAGCAGATGAACTATAAACAAGTACAAAGAAATTTTGGGGGTGATGAAAAAGTTCTAAAACTGGATGGTAGTAAGAGTTGTACTTGATAAATTCACCAAAAATCATTGAAAGGTACATTTTAAATTGGTGAATTTTTTTCTTCGAAATTTTTGTTTAAATTCTAATTAGTTAATGTTTAATGAAATATTGGTTTTAGGAGTAAAAGTTAGTGATTCTTCACTTACATATAACCCAGTGCTCATCATAATAAGTGCCCTCCTTTTTTTAAAAAAGATTTTATTTATTTGACTGAGAGAAAGAGAGAGAGAGAGTTCAAGCAGGGGGAGTGGCAGGCAGAGGGAGAAGTAGAAGCAGATTCCCTGCTGAGCAAGGAGTCCTCTGTGGGGTTCAATCCCAGGACTCTGGGATCGTGACCTGAGCTGACGCCAGATTCTTAACGAATTGAGCCACCCAGGTATCCCCATAACAAGTGCCCTCCTTAATATCCATCACCCATTTAGCCCATCTCTGAGCCACTTCCCTCCCTCAATCTCCAGTTTGTTTTCATTCATTGAGTCTCTTATGATTTGTTCCTTCCCCCCTTTACCCTCCTTCCTTATTATTCATATGTTTTATTTCTTAAATTTCACATATGAATGAAAATCACGTGGCATTTGTCTTTCTCTGATTGACTTATGATCACTCACCATAATACACTCTACTTCCATCCATTGCAATTGGCAAGATCTCATTCTTTTTGATGGCTGAGTAATATTCCTGTGTGTGTGTGTGTGTGTGTGTGTGTGTGTGTGTGTGTGTACACACCACATCTTCTTTATTCATTCATGAATTGATGGACACACTTGGGTTTGTTCCATCATTTGGCTCTTGTTGATAATGCTGCTGTAAACATTAGGGTGCATGTACCCCTTGGAATCTATATTTTTGTATTCTTTGGATAAATACCTAGTAGTACAATTGCTGCATCCTAAGGTTGCTCTATTTGAAACTTTATTTTAAAAGATTATTTATTTATTTATTTATGTGAGACAGAGAGAGCATGAGAGGGGAGAAGGCCAGAGGGAGAAGCAGACTCCCCATGGAGCTGGAAGCCTGATGCAGGACCTGATCCTGGGACTCTGGGATCATGACATGAGCCAAAGGCAGTCACTTAACCAACTGAGCCACCCAGGAGCCCTATTTTTAACTTTCTGAGGAACCACCATACTGTTTTCCAGAGTGGCTGCACCAGCTTGTATTCCCCACTAAATTAGTGAATTTTATAGTATATAAATTATACTTCAATAAGATCAATAATAAAGATAAAATTAAAAATAACACACCCCACATATGGTGAACCATCTTAGAAAAAATTCTCCAGATTGTTCACAATGCCAGGACAAGTGCTTCTTGGAACAGATGTGAGCTATCTCAGTTGAGCTCTGCCCAATATGAAGAATTGTGAGCAAAATAAATCCAAATACATATAAAAACCATATCCCAAAAAATAAGAGTAAAATCTTATATTTCCACAGATTCTAACTTGCTTCCCCTATGTTCTCAAAGAGAATATGTCTACCATGGAAGAATTCCCACCAGTAAAGTGCACTTTACACACATAATCACTCTTCCACCTCCTAACAACCTTGGGAGGTAGGCAGTACATAGAATATATAATAGTACTGATTGTCAGATACCCCAATTTCACAAACACTAAAATTCAAAAATTCTGCTTTTCAGTTAAAGATAAACTTGTTAGCTTCATTTTACATATATAGAAACTAAAATTTATTTATTTATTTACTTATTTATTTTATTGTGTTATGTTAGTCACTATATAGTACATCGTTAGTTTTTGATGTAGTGTTCCTCGATCCATTGTTTGTGTACATCACCCAGTGCTCCATGCAATCTGTGCCCTCCTTAATACCCATCACTGGGCTCACCCATCGCCCCCAACAACCTTCCCCTCTAAAACCCTCAATTTGTTTCCTGGAGTCCATACCCTCTTATGATTCGTCTCTCCCTTCATTTTCTCCCCCTTCATTTTTCCCTTCCTTCTCCTAATGTCCTCCATGCTATTCCTAATGTTCCACAAATAAGTAAAACCATATGATAATTAACTTTCTTTATTTTAGAAACTGAAATTTAAAGAGAAAAAAATTTTTCATGAGGTCACATAGCTTGTAAGTGACTAAGCTAATAGCTATGCTGTTAGCCATGGTACTTTACAGCCTTACTCTACACTACAACATATTTTGTCTAAATACATATGCTCCCTCTCCAATAATCCCTCTTTCTTAAGAACTGTGGATTCTCAGAGGGTGGGATTTGGCATGACTGCTGAACATGGTTGGCCCTGGCAGTTAGGCCAAAACTGTTACTTGTCTTCCTGTTATAGAGAGGACAGGTGGGGTGACTCTCAATTCTGTGAGCCAGTCCCTTTTACACACCTGTCTCTCTGGCTTTTATCTGTCAAAGAACTCCATCCATTGCTGTTCTGGGGAAAAGGGCCACACCCTCTCTTTAGATGACCAGGAAAGGAGAAGAGATTAAAAATGAGGGGGGTCAATCTACTTTGTAAAACTTTGAAGTAGAGAGAGTACAGCTATCTGGGAAACAGTGAAGAGAAAGCGTATTTGACCAGGAGAAAAAGGGTGAGAATTTAGGCAGTGGCCCTTTGTTTGCTAGGGGATAACTATGTTGTTTTGCTGCTTGCTTGTTGGAAAACAAGGAGAAGGCAATTGAATAGAAATGGAAAAGAGAACCACAGATACTAAATTTTTACAAAAACATCCCACAAAGGGTGCACTTACATAAGAGACTGTTATGTTGTTAATTTCTTATGTATCTCCAGCCCACCATCTTTGTGGGCGATGGGAAAAAACTGAGTCCCATCTTAATATTAACATTCTATCCACCTCTAAACAAAGCAAATTTCGGTGTCTGGATTGAAGTTTCTCTTACCTTTGCAGGAAAAGGAGGTAGAATTAGTGTGAATGTTAGGTGTTGTAACTACACAGCAGCTATAGCCTTAATACCTTAAAAAAGAAAAATCACTTTATTCTATTGGTGGTGTTAAAAAACCCCAGGCAACTGACGGGCTTAAGAACATTAAGCCTCTTGGAACAATTCTCAGGTATTACCAACACAGAATCCTAGAGGTTGGGGGCAGAGAGAGAGGAAGAATGAGTGAGGAAGACAGAGAGGAAGTGCAAGACAGAAAATTCAGTATCAGAAGCAGGAAAACTGCAAAGTTGTCCCTGCATATGTCATTTAATGTTGGGAGTCCACAATCCCCTGGATTACTGTGTGGTTAGCATTAGGGCACCCATGATATAGCTGCCCTGAGTTTAGAGCCTAAAGGAGTAAAATTTAATAACAATTAGATTACATAGAATTATGGACACACAAATGATCCAGTGAAGTGCCAGGGGTGATGTTAACCCTGGGTACTGACTATATGAGGCTCACCATAGAAAATTTAAGCATAATATAAACAGCCAGCAATTCTAAACAATGTCGGTAATAACTCCAGTCCCAAAAATCTTTCTTGGATCTAAGTTCTAAACTATCACTTCAATTCCTCTTGAGGTTTTTTTTTTTTTTTTTTTGAGGGTATTTTTTTTTTAACATTTTGATTGTGATATAATTCACCAGTCATAAAATTCCCCTTTTTAAAATATATAATTCAGTGGTTTTTTAGCATATTCAGAATTGTACAGACACCACCACATCTAAGTTTAGAATATTTTCTTCACATATTGGGTTTTAGTAATATATATGTAAGCTTCTAATTAGCACATTTTTATTACTAATACTTTAATAAATTTTGGATATTGCACAGAAGTTAATTTGGAGAATTTCCAATTATACTGTTGGTCTCTGACCCAATGGACTTTAGCTACATACATTTGTTTTGAAAGTAAGTTCACAGTGATCTAGAATTGTTTTAGGTCATTGCGCAGCTATTGCCTCCGACCTTTGTAATTTACATATTTACGCATTTAAATAAGAGATCCCAAATAAACAATGATAGATGTAAGCATTTCTTTTAAGTTATCTTTTTTTCTGGTAAGAAGTTTTTAGATGAGGTTAATCAGATACAAAAATATTTGCAAACAGCAAGAATCAGACTTTAATAATATCTGGTAAAACAAGCTTTAAAATTGTTCTTGGAAGATCTGTGCATAGAAATTGAGGAGAAGACTATATAACAACAAAATGTGAGGAAATGGGATATTTACATTAAGGAAAAGGAGGGGTGCCTGGGTGGCTCTCTGTTGGCTAAGCATCCGACTTTTGATTTTAGTTCGTCATGATCTCAGAGTTGTGAGATCAAGCCTGGTTCAGGCCTTGCACTGCCCGTGAAACCTGCTGAAGATTCTCACTTTCCCTCTTCCTAGGCCCCTCCCCCCACTTTAGAAAAAAAGAAAAAAGAATAAAAGGTCAAAGAAGAATGCCAGAAGAAACAATGGAAGATGCTGTTCTTACACTGCTAGAAGAAATAAAAATTCAATGTTTGAGTTCTAAGCACTGGACACTTTCTTTAAACCAATGGATCAAAAAATGCCAATATTTACTATTATTAATTTATTTTGTCAGATTTTTTTTTCTTTCAACAACATAAATTTATTCCTCACAGTATTCCTGGATAAGAAGTTCAGGCATGGGTGGGCTTGGTTCTCTGTTCAGAGTTTCATTAAGATTAAATCAAGGTGATAGGCAGGTGACAATTTCATCTGAAGTTTAGGTCTTCTTTGGAGTCACGGACTATTGGCAGACTTCACTCCCTTGATATTGTAGGACCAAGATACTCAGCTCCTAGAGTCTGCCTGCCATTCCTTATCAGGTAGCCTTCTCTATAACATGACAGGTGGTTTCTTCAGGGCCAGCAGCAGATTTTCTCTCCCAGATTTTTTTTAATAAGATGAAAAACTTCGGGGGTGCCTGGGTGGCTCAGTGGGTTAAGCCTCTGCCTTCAGCTCAGGTCATGATCTCAGGGTCCTGGGATCGAGCCCCATGTGAGCTCTATGCTCAGCGGGGAGCCTGCTTCTCCCTCTCTCTCTGCCTGCCTCTCTGACTACTTGTGATCTCTCTCTCTCTCTCTCTGTCAAATAAATAAATAGTCTTTAAAAAAAAAGATGAAAAACTGGAAATTTTTACTAAATTACACAAAAAGTAATTTCTGGTAAAAACATTTCAAAGAAAACTTTTCATTGTGGAGACATTTGAAAGCCTCTAGAATCTATCTTGAAGACAAAGACATGGAGAGTATTGTAATTTCTGGAAATTTTTGTTAAATCTGATTTTTAAGACTGCCAAATTTTCCTCACATTTAAGATTTTCCCTGACTCTTGTACGTCTGTTTTCTTTGTGTGAAAGAAACTCTTCTAAGTTAAAATTATTAAAATATATCATTTGCTCTGAAGAAAGATCAACAAATCTGGCTCTACAATCTATTGAATGTTAAGACATGCAGTCATTGACAAACTTTTCCAAGTTAACACTCAAAACTAGAAAATATTATTCATTTCTGTCATAGACCAATAGATAGGTACATCCCCCTCTTTCAAAAAACACATTAATGTAATTAAAAAGCATTGATGTTTTGCTTTTCAAAATTTTACCAAAATATTTCAATTTTTATTTTTATTTTTACCAACATGCTTATATATATGAAGTTAAATATATCAAAATTTTCTCCATTGGCATTTCTTTTCTGGCCATTAGTGTTATTCATTGCTTCTTATATTACTGAAACAAGATTCGTCATATAGAATGGGTATATCTAGATGTCAGATATGCAAGACATGTGACTGCTACGTTGATTGTCTTTGAAAATTATTTTTATGTTTGGTTTCTTTTTTTAAAACATATGTTATCATAATTACAGATATTCTAATGACTTCCTGAAAATTACTCTGTTAGGACCTGGGAGAAACATGATTCACATCTGGTACTCACAGGTGTCAGATGCTAGGACAAGCGGTTCTCATGTGTTCAGTCATCACAGTAACTCCACGTGGTAGGTTTTATTGATTTGATTTTACAGATGAGGTTAAGAGAGGTTTAGCAAAGTAGACAAGGTTTAGCAACATGGTTTCTAATTTGTGCATTTGAATCAGCCTCCAATGAGTGGTATTGTTCTGCAGGTGTTTAGGGTACAAGTTAGAACACATAAATGGAGATAAAAAGATAAAATACTATAAATAATATATGTCAACTACCCATAAAGACATGACCAATACTTTTATTGGATCAAGACAGGGAATCATCACTAGGGACTCTCACAGTTGAAAAGGCTTTGTAGGAAAAGGATAGAGCAGGGTCTGTAAGAGTGTATTTCCATACAGAACTACAAAAGAAAAGTAATCTGTATAAAAAAAACGTGCAAAGTTGGGTCTGCTCCTGGCTTGTCAGGACTCTAAGTGCTGAATGTAGTTGATTTACAAGGACCTGCTTAGAAAAGAAAATTCATGTCCTTTTGGTCTACCCACATAATTAAGATAAAATTGTACCAACCATTTCCAATCATTTTCAAATTTGGGCTTGGATTTCAGAAGCTAATGTCACTATATTCAATGTAACAAATATTTAGAACATAGTAGCTATGGATAAAGCTTCTGATTCTTCTTAAAACTTTATGATTTTTAATTACCATGTATACACATTACACAGGATATATACACACACAAATATCTTTTTTCACACAAAAGGTAGTGATTAATAAAGCATATACATACTCTTCACAAGTTGCTTTTTTATGTGAACATATTGTAGACATTTATTATAGAGAGTATTAATGGCTTCATTTTATTTCATTGTAGCCAAATGCTATCTATAATTTATTCAATCTGAACACTATTTTTAACCTTAAGTTGTTTCTTTTGGTTTGCTATTACAAACAGTGCATCACATACTAATCTTAAAACTATATCCTTTGATTATGTGTGAATAAATCTATAGGATTTCCTAGAAATGGAAGTTGTGGGTCAAATGGTATATTAATTTTTAATTTTTAAAGATAGTGCCAGGGTGCCTGGGTGGCTCAGTGGGTTAAGCCTCTGCCTTCAGCTCAGGTCATGATCTCAGGGTCCTGGGATCCAGTCCCGCATCGGGCTCTCTGCTCAGCAGGGGAGCCTGCTTCCTCCTCTCTCTCTGACTGCCTCTCTGCCTACTTGTGATCTCTGTCTGTCAAATAAATAAATAAAATCTTAAAAAAAAAAAAAGTGCCAAAATCTCCTTCATAGAGATTGACACTGATGGTTTTCAATGTAACTGGAACCAAATTATTTTCTTTTAGAAACAAAAGACTGACCCCTTACTGTTTTACTGTCTGCTGGTTCCAACAAAGCAGCTCACCAAAAAA
Source organism: Enhydra lutris kenyoni (assembly GCF_002288905.1). Classification (NCBI taxonomy): domain Eukaryota; kingdom Metazoa; phylum Chordata; class Mammalia; order Carnivora; family Mustelidae; genus Enhydra; species Enhydra lutris. The sequence goes on along the minus strand of NW_019154096.1, from coordinate 13,262,558 downwards.
GTGCATTCAATTCAGTTTATCCCATATTATTGGAGCCTATGTTGTGTACAAAACAAAACTTGAAATAGGAAAAAAGAAAATTGACAAAGGGAGAATAGGAGATACACTGCAAACACAAGAGAAGAGAGAAATCCTACTGCACAAAAACTCCTACTTTCACACAGGTGAAAAGTGCAGGGAAGTCTTGAAAGGAGGCCTTTTGTGTTCTTCCCTAGACCTCTCTCAAAGCCTTGAGAAGTCTGGAACAGGAAGGTCAGAGTCTTGGCTGTCCCAGTCTTCAGACAGGCAGGAGTCTCCAGTAACAGAAGTCGAGCTTGGATAAATTCATTGGAAAAATGAACACAACCAAGGTGATTAGCTAAGAAAAAGTTTGGATGGCTGGAGATGGAGAGGAGAGCAAAGGCCTTGGAGAACCAGGAAGTAAGAGGAGCTGGGGTTCTTGGGGAATAGAGGGAAAAATATCTTGGGGCAAAGGGCACTTTAGGGGCCAGGAAAAGGGAGGTAGTTTATATAGGGAAAGGTGGCATTTGGGAGGTGGGGAAATGGAGATGAAGTTTGTCGAAAAGTTTCATTATAGTTACTTTCCTGTCATTATCTCTCAAGTTTTGACTTTGAAAACCATTTTAATGGGTCCCTAACACCTAGACTCATATCATCCCTATTTTATTTCCCATTGCGATACAGGCCAAAGCATGTGATGTTGCTCTGTTCTCACCTCTTTCTTTTTCTGCACAAATGGTTAGTACAAACCGGGACAGATAGTTATCTCATTTGTGGACCATAATTCTTATTCCTGTATCCCTTCCCCACCTCAAAAGACAGAATGTATTATGTAGGGTGAATCCATCATCTGGTGCAGACTAAGGTTTGCTTTGCTAAAAACAAAATCAAAAACAAAAACACTGAGCTCTTTCTAATTCCAATTCCTTTATCATGTCCCACAACTAAAAATTCCCCTTATAGATCAAACTCAAGAAGAAAATATAGCTGGATTGCCAGATGGAGGCAAAAATGCAGTAGCTTTATAAAGTCATGGACTGGAAGTTAGGAAAAGATGTCAGGGATCCCTTTGTCTCCCACTTCAACAAATACAGGAGTCCCCAAGCCACCGACCTGCATAACAAGAAACTCTGTTAGAATCTCTATTAGAGGTTTGAACAGGACACCATGCAGCAACAAAGGAGAGAGTAATGGAATATGCAAATGGGGGACCAAAGGTATCACCCATATTCACAGTTAAATAAATATTTGATCTGCGATTTGAAGGATGATTATATATTTGGCAGCTAAAGAAATGGGAAAGGAATTTTAGGAGGTTTTGGGTTCAAGGGATTTTGGGGGTACTTAGAGAAAGGCAAATTTACTTGGAGGTCTAAAATTCCTTGCTCTCTATGGTGGACAGATTTATAACTGTTCCCCAAATTCCCCATCTCCTAGTACTTATGCCTCTGTGAAATCCCTTCCCCTTGAATGTGGGCAGGCCCTGTGACTTGCTTCTAATCAATAGAATACTGCAAAGGTGACTGCATGTCACTTCTGTAATTCATATTACATGAAGTATAACACCCATCTTCCTGGCATTTATGAAGCAAAGGTCATGTTGACGATAGCCATGTGACAAGGAGCTGAGGGTGTCCTTAGCCAACGACTAGCCAGGAACTGAAGAGAGCCTCTGCTGACAGCTAGAAACCCAGGCTCTCAGTCCGCAGGCCACAGGAACTAACAATCCTCTGAGTTTGAAATAGATCTTCCCCAGACAAATCATGAGATGGACCACAATCTGGTCAAACCTTGATTTCAGTCTCATGAGACCCTGAAGTAAAGCCCTATCTGAATTCCTGACCCACAGAATTGGGTCAGGAATTGTGAGACAATAAACATATATTGTTTTAAGCTGTTAAATTTCTGGTAATATTTTTATGCAGCAACAGAGAACTGATACACTCCCCTTATGCCTTTTCTCTTCCTGTTTATTTTTTCCCTCTCTTTTAACTTCATTATCTTCTTTCCTTTCACTTCCCTCTGTTGTAGAGAGGAACTAAGCTGTCTTTCTTCCAGCCTTTGTCCAGAATGTTCTCTCTCCTCTTGAAATACAGCGAGTAATAACTTTAGCATTCATCTTTGTCTGGGATTAAGTGAAAAATGGAATTGTGTGCAACAGGTTGGATTTTTAGAGTCAGAGAGACTTGGGTTCGAATCCTGACCTGCCTGATTATGTGAATGTGGACAAGGTATTTATTCTCTCTGAGCTTTGCTCCCAGGGAAATTTGTACAGAAGTAAAGGACCACAGGGGAAACTATAAATTTCAGGAATTTGCTTGTAATTAAGCTGCAGCTTCTACAGACAACTCTAAATACTATGTTCTCAACTGAATAGTGGTAGGATCAGTGGCTAATCTCTTTAGTAATGCCAGCTGGTGTTAAATAGTGTAAATTTTTTTTTAATAATTTATTTATTTGACAGAGATCACAAGTAGGCAGAGAAGCAGGCAGAGAGAGAGAGGGGGAAGCAGGTTCCCCGCCGAGCCGAGAGCCTGATTTGGGGCTCGATCTCAGGGTCCTGAGATCATGACCTGAGCCAAAGGCAGAGGCTTAACCCACTGAGCCACCCAGGCACCCCTAAATGGTGTAAATATTAAAAAGGGTCCCGGTTCTAAAGGAGCCATTCACTCTTATGTCATCTGGGAAAAATTAAATTAAATTAAAAATTAAATTCCTGGTTAGTTCTTATAAGAAAATTTACTTGGATATTTATTTGAGGAAGGAGAAAATTTTAATTATTTCACCAACCTATTAAAATAACGGGAGATTTTGATTTTGCTTTTATTTGACCTTTCTATTGCTTTACACAGAGAATTGACCCCATTTTAGCAGACTCTGATGGAACCATTCACTTAAGAATATTCTTAGTGTCTATTGTGGACAAACACACTGAAAAAATTCAACTGTTCTAGATATGAGAAAATATTTTGTAGAGGAAAGTAACTGAATAAGTTAGGGGAAAAAATATTCCTCATACTTTTAAGAAAGATAAGGGAAAAAAGAACACAAATTGGCTGTATTCCTACGCCCAAAAGGTGCCCACCAGGAGATGAAAGGCCAATTTAAAGGCCAGGTGCCCCAGTATGTCCAGATCTATACACCAGGGCCTGGCGGTCCCTTTTCCTGACTAGCGGAGAGAAACCAAGTAATAAATTACCTGGTAAAGAAAATAAGTCAGAAATGAGAGGAAAGGAAATAAGGAGGTTAAAAGAAATGCACTTTTGGAGAAACTTCACCTTCCTTTCCTTAATCACTCTTAAGCCCTGCATAAGATGATCTAAGGCCACCTAGAAACTGGATGAAGTCTATATGCTGGGCATTTCTCTCATGGAAGAGCTGGCATCAGCAGTTCCTGGCTCATAGTCTTACAAGGTTATCTTGAGGAAATGGGCTTGGTAGAGATAAGTATAGAGAAAAAAGTAAGTGCTAGCTAGACATGGGTAGTAGAAGAGGGAGGAGGAAAAAAGGATTTTATCCAATAGAAGAGGGTGTAACAAGCTTTGTGAAAAGATGCAAAAGCTAAAGTAGAAATAGTAGAGACATTTTTATGGTCATTCCTTTGGGCTGTAATATTGGAACAGGATCGTGGAGGCCTTTAGTTATTGGATCATAGGGAACTGGGTGGGAGAACAGAGTTTGGGAGAAGACCCAGGAAAGCTGGGGCAGCACTCGAAGGGGTCATCCATGGGCAGTGAACATTAACCAACTTGTTCAGAGGAATTTCAATAATTTAACATCTGGAACAGCCACCCTGATGTTTCCTGGGTTGAATGTCAGCCTTACCATTGTCCACCCAGGAGCCCCCTCAGGTTCTTACTACTGGGATAAGGGGAATCAATGGGTCAAATTTCTGTCTTCAGTTTTCTTTTCTCTTTTGGGCTACCTGGGGAGAAGTACTTAAATGTTATCACTACTTTTTCTTTCAAACAACACACACACACACAGTTTTAAAGGAAATTGTTATGTGATGAATTTTGATCAGTCTTTCACAGTATCCCCACCTCATACCAAAATGTCACAAGGACCACCCAAAATTTGCAAACTCCAGAAGCAAAGACACACCATATATAACAGAGGAAAACAACCAGTACTCTTTTAGGAGCATAGACTCACTGTAGATAAAAGCATGGAAGTCATTCACCTCCAGATCATAGAATCCTAAGGGCTCCTCTGGACTCCTCTTTTTGAAACCCTCCATTAGTATGTGTACTGTGTATGTACCTGACTCCAGTGTTGTCAGCGGGCTTGGTGCCATGCTGCTGCTGCTTTCAGTGCCCATAGGACAGTTGCTTCCACAGGGCACTTGTTATGTGCAGTGAGCCTTGCTACTGCTGCTTTCACCAGACTTCTCAAAAGGGAATCCAGATCATGTCCTGGATCTCTATAGCACTTAAGTTGCACTGTGCTCTCTGCAGCCCTGTGTCCTAATGTTACACTGTGCTTGGTGCAAGAGACTGTGGAGTATTCCTTCTTATCTTTTCCAAACAGCTCAGACATGGTCTTAGTTTCCAGCTTAGAGGCATTCTGCATGACCAATCTCTGCATAATTGCCCCCAAACTTGGCTCACTCTATCTCTTCCCTTCTCTTAAACTCTTCAGTCCTTTTAAATCCCTCATTATCAGGACTTAAATTGTTCTTAGAGCTGGAGTTATCAGATGACCAGGGATTTTCAGATTCTGAAGGCAGGACAAGCAAAGGGAAAGAGGCCCTCTCAGTACTCTGGTCTTATGGTGGAGTACCTAAAAGAAAGTTAACATTTTGCACTGTTAAAATTAGCCTCCCGTCAAGTTATATGGTGACAAATAGTAACTACATTTGTGGTGAGCATAGCATAAATAGCATAGTATAGGGTTGTGGAACCACTATGTTGTACACCTGAAATTAATGCAACATTCTATATAAACTATACTAAAAAAAAAAAAAAATTAGCTTCTATCTCCTTGGCTTTAATTATACTACCAAGGCTTCTCTCTGTTTTCATAGCCGTAATACATACCAGGATTCAAAAAGGAAATGTGTGAGAAAAGTTTGCCCTACCATGCCTTGTACCACTACATCTTCTAGAATTTTAAGGAGAATATACTTTCAGTATACATTTGAAGCATTTCCCCCCTTTTCCTCACCTCCTGTTTTCTCAAGCAAACTTTGGGAGTGAGCACATGAGGAAAGTGGAGACTTGGCTCAATGAAGAATATGAGCAGAAAAATCACGTGTTACTTAAAATTATTCCTAATCCCAGTCTTTGGTGCTAGATTAGGCTTGTCTGCTTCTCTTTCTCTCTTTAAATTATAGCATACCTTACACATATAAAAAGTGTCAAAATTATATAAAGACCCCCAACTCCTATGTTCACCCCCCAAATAGAATCAGTATTTATATTTTGCAATATTTACTATTAAAGTTAGGCATTTCATTCCCCTACTTCTTTCTGGAGAGATGGCTCCTATTTTGAAGTTTTGTGTGATGCTGTTGCATGTTTTTACAACTTGGTCACACATTTATGAATACACACCTAAATGTAATATTATATATATATATATCTATATAGATATTAAAATATTAGTTATATATAATATTGGCTTGTATATCATATTTGTGTCTTAGAATAGTACATGAATAGTATCACACTTCATCAATCTATAATTGCCTTTCTTTGCTCAAGAAAATGTTTTTGAGTTTAATTTGATGCATATACAGTTTAAATAATTTTAATTACTATATATTATGTATAAATATACCACAACTTATCCATTAGCTCATGTCAGTGGACATTTAGATTGTTTCCATTTTTTCTATTACTAATAATGTGTCCCTAATAGCTATTGCTTTTTGGATCTTAAAATTAAGCAGTTTTTCGAGGTTAAATTCTAGAAGTGAAATTGTTGGGTCATAGAGTATACACATCTTTAACTTTACTCAATATTGCCAAATTGCTCTCTAAACTCTTATGCCAACTTGCACTCCTTCATTCTCTCCCAACATTTAGTATTGCCAGGCTTTTTTGATAATCAGATGAATGGCAAGTTATTATTATTTTAAAATATGAATTTCTCTGATTACTCCAGAAATTGAGCATCTTCTACCTGATTATTGATCATTTCAGTGTCCTTGTGTATGAATTGCTTTTCACATCTTTTGTCAATTTTTCTCTTTTTTTTTTTCTTTATGAGTTTTTAGAAGTTTTTTATATATTCTGGATACTAGATGGGTTGTTTTTAGTCAAATGGAAGTTTTAAATATCTGTGTAATCAAATATCTATGTGATCTATATAATCAGGTCTTCCCCTTCAGAGTTCATGTTTTTAGGGTCTTGCTTAAGAAATCTCCCCTATCTCAATGTCATTAAAGTGGTCTGCTACATTTTTTTTCTAAACATTTTATAATTTTCACTTTATATTTTGTTCTTCAATTTACCTGGAACAGAAGGATACAGGAATCTAATTTTATCTTTCTCCAATGGTTAAACAATTGCTCTGCTACTGTTCATATATAAGTAGACCTGGTAGGGGCTTCCTGTTCTTTTTCAAAGGTATTTTTGTCTCATACCAAACCAGATTATTTCAATTACTCTAGCTTTATAATGAGTTTTGTTTTCCTGTAGGACAAGTGCCCTTCTCTTATTTGCCTTGAAAACTAAGTTGCTTATTCATATGAATTTTAGGATCGGCCCATCAAAGTCCGTGGAAGACCCTATAGGGATTTCAGTTGCAATTGCATTAAATGTAAAGATTAATTTGGGGAGAAATTGGTCTTGTTGTGATGGTGATTCTTACCATTCTTGATCATGCTATAGTCTTCATTTACTGAGGTCTTCTTAAATGTTTCTTTACTAAATTCGATACTTTTTTCCCATAAATATTTTTGCATTTTTTCTTAAATTAATTTCTTGGCATTTTTGTAATTATTTGTTGCTAGTTTATAAGAATATGATCAATTTTGGTATCACGATTTTGTATTCAGTAATTCCATATGATCTTATACGTTCTGATTATTCCAAGATTTTCACATTGACAATCTTTATGGTATCAAAGTCAAAGTATACATTAAAGTGTATCCCAAAGTCAAGACTCATTACAATGTCATAGTTAAGACTCTTCAGGGGATTTAACCTTCTGCCTTCGGCTCCAGTCATGGTCCCAGGGTCCTCGGATAGAGCCCCAAATCAGGCTCTCTGCTCTGAAGGGAGCCTGTTTCCCCCTCTCTCTCTGCCTGCCTCTCTGCTTACTTGTGATCTCTGTCTGATAAATAAATAAAATCTTTAAAAACAAAAGACTTCAAATTACCAAGTAACAAATAGACCATATAGAATTGTGTTTGTTCTTTTCAATCTCTTTGTCTCTTAAGTATCTTATTCTCCCTCTTTTCCCCATCACCTCTTAAACTGACTAGGACTTTCAGAGACTCATCTGAACATAGTTTTAATAGCCAAGTAGTACAACAAGGCCCTGAAGAGAAAACAGCTCTCCTTTGCTATCTATCCAGTTTTTATAAAATCAAAGCTAGTGGTTTAATTATCATAACCACATAAATATTATTCACAGCACAGCCACACAAGACTTTTTCTTTTCTTTTATCATATTTACTTGTCTTGGAGTTTATAATGCACCTATTAATTTCCAAATTCTCTGTTATTTATTTGTTTCTGTTTTTCATGTTAGAGGTTTACCTCACAGGCCTAGTGATCATTGCCTATCATTTCACTTTTAAGAGGAGGCACTTAAAAAGCTGGTTTCAGTCTCTGCATGAATAAGTAGGATTTGCTGACCAAAGGGTATTATTTTTGAGCTATCTATTTAAGTTACAAATGTCAATATTTTCCCTTGGCTATTCTGTCGGCTGGGGTGGTGCTATGGACAAAATAATTGTGTCTTCACCTAAATTCCTATGTTGAAGCTCTAATGTGATGGCCCTTGAAAGTGGGGTCTTTAGGAGGTATATCATCCATGAAGATGGAAGATGGGGACCACATGATGGGATTAATATCCTTATAAGTAGAGGAAGAGAGTTATCCTTCTGCCATGTAAGGATAGCATGAGAAGATGTCCATCTGCAAACAAGGATGTGGGCTCTTACAAGACACAGGATCTGTTGAGCAACTTGATCTTGGATTTTTCAGCCTCCAGAAGTGTGAAAAATAAATTTGTTATTTAAGCCACCCAGCTAATGTTATTCTTGTTACAGTAGCTTGAACTAAATAAGGTGGGAAGGAAATGTAGAGAGAAGTTATAAGCAACCCATTAGGAAAAGGGGCTGCAGGTCTTGCTATACAAATGTTTAATTTAGCCCTCCTCTTTTTAATCCAGGCCTTTGTCAATTCTAGAGTCTTGAAGTCTAGTGCCACCCATGACAGCCTTTCTCCAGAGTAAAGATCAAATCATCTTTTACAGAGTGGGGCAAAGGGGCAGTTAACTGCCTGTGGACCTGACAGGGAATTTCATAGTGGGGGGTGTTTATAGCCCCTAGTCAGATATCTAATGTATCCTCTTGTTTTCAGGACCATACTCCTTTCCCCATGTTCATGGTTAGCCTAATTCCTGAATCTCGGTAGAATTCTATTTTTCTTCTTAGTATTTTTATTATGAGATTTTAAAAACAAGATTTTTTTATTAATACAGAACTTTGATAAATAAAAGCATATATGTCTATGATTGTTACAAGTATAACTCGATTCCACCAGTTTCTTGTTTCTTTTGATTTTTATTTATTGGGTGTTTGTCATGCAGAAATTTTTGTTTTGTTTTATTTTTAAAAATGAACTCAAAAGTTATGCCTTCTGTGTTTTGTGTTATAAAAGTTTTTTCTACTTTAAAAGTTAAAAAATTTTCTTCTTTCTTTCAGAACCTTATAGTCTCTCCAAGTCTTTACATTTTGGGGGGACAATTATCAATTATTGTAAGATATCAGGTAGCAGCAAGTATCCAACATTTTTTTCTTCCAGTTGGCTATTAGTTGTTTCAGCACAATCCCTTGAATTATTTATCCTTTTTTTAAATGATGAGAAATGTCATTTTTATTTTAAATCCCAATTTGAATTAAGGTCCTTCCTAAACTATTCTTTTTCATATATTTTTTTTTTTTTTTTACAAATTCATACTCCATTATCATGCCATTTCGATTATTATTGTAGTTTAATAATAGGTTGGATAATCTAAGGTTGCTAATTTGAGGGTTAATAGGTTTTGCTACTCCCCCCTCCCAGCATTCTGGAGAACATCTCAGTAACACTTAGGTCAAGTCCTCACCATGACTCTTCCTCTTTCTCTCACATTCTATACACAATCCATCAGCTAATCTGATCCATTCTACCTTCAAAACATATCCTGAGTTTGACCCCTTCTCGCTCCATCCTACCCAAAACTGCCTTCATTTCTCTCATCTGGATTATTGCAGTAGCCTCCCAAATGCTTTCCTTGCCTCCGGGCCTAGAGTCCCTACAGTTCATCTCCATACAAAAGTGTGGAACACATGTAAATCAATGTCAGCATCCTGCTCAAAAACCCTCTGGTAGCATTTGAGCTTACTCAAAGTAAAAGACAAATACTCACACAGCCCCAGTGACTTCTCTGACTTCCTAGACTCCCACTCCCTCCAGTGCCAGGAGTCTCCCTGCTATTCTTCAAATACATAAACAAAACCACTTAGCATAATTTACCACAGGCCTTCATACTCGCTCATCTACTACCTGGAACTTACTTCCTTCGGATCTCTATTTCAGTTGCTGACAAAGAGGGGAGTAAGAAGTTCAGATATTCTGTTATAATTTCTTAAGAAGTAGCATCTAGGCACTATCTTAACAAACAGAAAATAGAGTAGATTTCATAATAAAGTTAACAGCAAAAAGCAAAATACAAACTTCCCAAGTTTTCAGGATACATATACCAACATAAAACAAGCACAGGACATATAGTGAAAAATTATATTTAAAAGGCTAAAAATAATAAAGAAATCATAAAAAATGATAGAACTAAAACATACCTATTATATCCATATATGTAAATATGCTAAAACACACCTATTAAAAAAAAGACTCTGGGGGCACCTGGGTGGCTCAGTGGTTTAAGCCTCTGCCTTTGGCTCAGGTCATGATCTCAGGGTCCTGGGATTGAGTCCCACATTGGGCTCTCTGCTCAGCAGGGAGCCTGCTTCCCCCTCTCTCTCTCTGCCTGCTGCTCTGCCTAGTTGTGATGTCTCTCTCTCTCTGTCCAATAAATATTTCTGTGTAGAGATCTGCAGCTTGCCTTATATTCTTCTCTTATAAGTAGGGGCTTTTGTCTTGCCACTTTTAGGATATTTCACCACTATATTTTGCAAATTTAACTACAATATGTCTTGGTGTTGGTCTGCTTTATTGATTTTTATGGGAGTTCTCTGTGCCTCCTGGATTTATATGCCTATTTCATTCCCCAGATTAGAGAAGTTTTCAGCTATTATTTCTCAAATAAACCTTCTGCTCCCTTCTCTCTCTTCTTCTGGGACTCCTATGATATGAATGTTACTATGTTTGCTGGGGTCATTGAGTTCCCTAAGTTTACTCTCATGATCCATAATTCTTTCTCTCCTTTGTTCAGCTTCATTATTTTCATAATTCTATCTTCTATATCACTTATTCATTGCTCTGTTTCTTCCATACTTTTGGTCATTGCATCCAGTTTATTTCAAATCTCAGTTATTACATTTTCTTCATTTCGACCTAATTTTTTTAACTCTTTTATTTCCACAGTAAGGGACTCCCTGATGTCTTCCATGTTTTTCTCAAGCTCAGTGAGTATCTTTATGATTGTTGCTTTAAATTCCCCATCAGACATATTGCATTATATCTATTTTGATTTTATCTCCAGTTGTGACCTTTTCTTACTCTTTTTGAATGAATTCCTCTGGCTTGGCATTTTGTCTAGGTTTCTGTCTTTTTCTCTGTGTTGGAGAAGCTTGTTATGTTTCCCGGTCTGGAAAGTAATGGCTTTATGAAGAAGAGGTCATATAATGTCCAGAGCCTGGAGCTTCAGGGAGTGTCTCTGGTGTGTACTGCATGACACTGCTGCTGTGTTTTGGCTGCTATATCCCTCAGGTCAGTTGTCAGCAGAAGTTCTCCTTGCCAGCAGAAGGCAGTGTTTGGACCTTGTCAAGAGTATGGTGAGTTTTAACTAGGTACGATGTTTTGCTTGTTAAATGAGACCTGATGCTATTTCTATTAGAACTGAAGCCTTGCAGAACTCTGTGGTTGGCAGACATGATACATATAGGGGTTTGTGCTGGTCTCCTGGGGAATGAGCCTGCTATGCTGGTCCTAAGACACACTTGCCTGAGAAAAGCAGTATCAGGAGAGCATAGGTTTAGGTGGGACTTGGTGTAAGCAGGTTAGGCAGCATTATGGGTACTGTGCTGTTTATTAAAGTTGGTTTACACTGAGGGGTGGGGGAGAGAAATTGTACCAGCCAGCTCCTTTGTCCCCAGAGAGGGGACCTCGTGCTTGCTGCTTTCAGAGATGTGCTCCCAGAGAAACAAATGATTTCCCCTTGTGTGTTCAAGTATTTTTTTGATCACTGTTTTCATGCTGTCTGTCTCTGGGTTGCTTGTCTGCCTGGAGCAGAACAATTCATTTTGGGCTGTATTCCAGCCAAGCCTGCTAACTTTCAAAACTCCAGACTTTAGGGATGTGGTATAGTCAGGGTCCTGTGCTGGTCTTCTGGTGGATGGTCTTGCCACGCTGGGACTGATGCAGGTTTGACCAAGAAGGGGAGTGGCACCAGGATGTAGGAGAGTGGGATATGGAGCAAACAACCAGTGTCAAAGGTTAGCCACCCTTAGCAGATGTTTTTGTGCCCATGCTGAGGCACAGGGGAGGGAAATGGCACCTTCTGGCTCTTTTGTTCCAGGAGAGGGAACTCTGTGACCAGCACATCTCACATATGTGCTCCAAGAAGAGATAATATTCTCTTCATGCCTTAGGCTATTTTCAGATAGTGCCAATCTGCCCCAGGGTTGATTGTGTGCCTTCTCTCCAAGAGCAGGACAGTACACTCAGGGCTCTATCCCAGCCAAACCCTTGACCTCTAATCTTCAGTCTTTGAGCCCAGCTGGTTGCAAAAACTCACAAAAATCAGCCCCTCTTGATTTCCCAGCTAGTGGCTTTGGGGGAGTGTTATCTTTCTTCATTCTACCCACTCACCTTTCTCTGCAACCAGTGCTCCATTTCCTCTGCAGCACCCAATATCTGTTTTTCTCCCAAACCATGTCTCTGCACTTTCTACTTTCTTTGATGTAGCATCTTTTCTCCTTCTATTTGTGCAGTTTGTTTTGTCAGTCCTCACATCAATTTCTTGGGTATTCAGGATGATTTGATAGTTAATCTAGCTGTGTTCAAGGGAGAAGGCAAGCCTAGGGTCCTCCTGCTATGCCACCATCTTAGCTCCCCCTGCCAACCACTTATTTCTTAACTGAAAATAAGTGCCAACCACTTATTTCTTAACTGAAATAAGTTTAACAAAAAAAGTTAAATGAGAGTTAATGCCCTTCCCCCCAAAAAAACCCAGCTGTTCCTCACATCTGAAAAATGTGTTCCACGTTACCAAATTATTCAAATGAAGCAGAAATCTGTCTTATTATATAAAATCTTCTGACTTTTTAATGTTAGCTTGAAGAAACAAAAACTGCCTGTTTCTCTTTTGGCCATGGGTCTACCAGCACTCAGTTTTTGTGTTTGTAGGTACTAGGGACAAACAAATATATTTCCTTTATTGTCTCCTCCCTCCAGCATCAGCCAATGGTTCCTACAGTTCAGTTCTCCCTACTCCTTCTCCCTTCATCCTCAGCCATTGATAATGCCACTTATGAATTGCCTGACTGTGAACTCTTTAAGAACATCCCTTCTTATTACATCCCCTCTCCACTTCCTCCTGTCTACCATAGTTTCTGGTACTTAATGGTGTCATGCATTTATTTGTTGATTCATATACTCACTCAACAAATGTTAGATAGCAGAGAAACAGAAGAGTTTATAGGCTAAATGAAAAGTTTTATAGTAAGTATAATAAGGACTTGAACAAAAAATAAGCATAGTCCTGTTGCCTGCAAAGAAGTGGCACCTAATCCTAAACAAAGGGCTAGAGATGCCTCCCCCACCCCCCAGAGGAGGCAATATCTGGAATAATTCTTTGATTCTTGAAGAAACTGGTTTTATCCAGAAAAAAGAAAAAAGGTGTGCAGAGCCATTCCAAGAAGAGAAAGCAGTCTGGTTTGGGAGCTGATTCCAGAGCATTGGTTGGGAATGATGAATGATGGTGCCAGAGGGTAGTCAGGATTTGTCAAGAAGAACTACATTGAAGGCGGCACCTGGGTGGCTCAGTCGGTTAAGCATTTGCCTTCAGCTCAGGTCATAATCCCAGGGTCCTGGGATTGAGCCCCACGTCAGGCTCTCTGCTCAGTGGGGAGTCTACTTCTCCCTCTCCTTCTCCCTGCCTTTCTACCTGCTTGTGCTCACTCTCTCTCTCTCTGTCAAATGAATAAAATAAGATCTTAAAAAAAAAAAAAAAAAACTACATTGAATAAGTTCATGTGAGACCAGCACACAATGCAAACTAATGCTTCTTCTTCTTTTTTTTTTTTTTTCCAATTGGTTTTCCCCCCCAGTCTATAATTTAATTCTCTGACTGGGAAAATCTCACTTATCCTTTATGTACCAGTACAAATTCCAGTTTTTCTGGAAAGATGGTCTCAACCTCTTTCTAAATCTTATGAACAGAATTTGAGTTGATTGAACCATTGTACTTTGCACATACTTATATTTTCATTCTAATTATTTTGTTCTATATTTATTATTAGTTTTTCAGCTAGGCTGGGATCATTTTATGTTTTTAAAGTTAATTCTTTTTTAAGTTCATCTTGGTATCTAAACATCCATTAGATATTTCTTATTTGTTCCTTGAATGAATAGATTGTCATCAGCTTCTCAGAGGAAATAGCATTTTAGGTGGATGTTGAGAATATGTAACATTAGATACACACATGCATGAAGGATGACATATCATGCAAATGGAATAGGAGCAAAGATTTTTTTTTTCTTCTTAAAGACTTTATTTTAGAGAGAGAGAGAGAGAGAGAGCACAATTTGGAGATAGAGGGAGAGGGACAAGCAGACTCTGAGCTGAGTGGTGATCCTGACCCAGGGCTTGATACCATGACCCTGAGATCATGACCTGACCTAAGTTGGATGCTCAACCAACTGAGCCACCCGGGTGCCCCAGGAACAAAGATATTTCTTATTAAATCATTTTGGTTGAAATGACTGCCCAAGTGATTAGAAAGGATAAAGAAATTTTTTAAAAGTTTATTTATTTATTTGAGAGAGAGAGAGAGTGAAAGAGAACATGAGAGGGGAGAAGGTCAGAGGAAGAAGCAGACTCCCCATGGAGCTGGGAGCCCAATGTGGGACTCGATCCCAGAACTCGGAGATCATGACCTTAGCCAAAGGCAATCGCTTAACTAACTGAGCCACCCAGGTGCCCCGAGGATAAAGAAATTTTGATGGCATTTGCTAAAAGGAAGGCTGTCATGAAATTCCATTTCACATTGAATTCTTCCACTGCTTTGACCTATGTTCAAATATTTCTGAAAAGGTGGAAGTATTTATTTATGCTAGTGCAGTTGAACAGACAACTATGACAGGTCTTTCTTTCCTTATTGTGTGTATTTTAATACCCAGTTTATATTTGACTTTCTCTCTGCAGTCTTTTCCAATTATTGAAATCCTAGGGGCTCCTTTCTTGTTTCCAAATCCCTCCAGACTTTCTGCTGGTACTTTTTCCAATAAAGATTATAATCCCTGAAGGCATGCTTACTTCTTTTGTAATTGCATATTTTATACTTTGAATTGTATCTATAAAATGACTTTTTTGGCATGTGGTTGATATTGTAAGACATCATATTTACCACACATATGCGTATAGAACAATATACATAGGTTGTTGACTCTTCATTTTACCTTCTCACAAAATTATGAATATATGGAATCCTTACTAAGAAGGAAAAAAAATCTCAAACTCTTCAGAAAAATAACGTTAGAGAAATGTTCACTCAAGAAATATATTATTTTGGGGCACCTGGGTGGCTCAGTGGGTTAAAGCCTCTGCCTTCGGCTCAGGTCATGATCCCAGGGTCCTGGGATCGAGCCCCGCATCAGACTCTCTGCTCAGCGGGGAGACTGCTTCCTCCTCTCTCTCTGCCTGCCTCTCTGCCTACTTCTGATTTCTGCCTGTCAAATAAAAAAAAAAAAATCTAAAAAAAAAAATAAATATATTATTTTAAATGTTTCCTTTTGTTTAAAATATATTTGAAGACAATGGGAGATTAAAAATTTTATTTGATATTATACATGAAGCTTCTTAGAGCTCGTTTTTTCTCGGCCTGCTGATAAGGAACAGTCTGAGATCACTTGCTTGCTTCCATCTTCCTACTATCTGTAGTTTGATTCTGCCCTCAGGGTTTACATTCTCCTCTTTTTTTCTTAGGACACTAATAAAAAATTTAGCTGCTTGGAGTGGCTCCTTTGAAATCAACTGGTACACTCCCTCTAGTCAATAGGGCTCCAGTTTTCCTGATCTTGATTAAACGTTAATGAGAAACTTTTATAAAAGAGACTTTTCACCACCCTAGTATCTTGCAATAGAAAGGTGTGCCCAGGACTCCCCCTGGTGGTGATGGTCACTGGGGACATACATGGGAATGTTTAGAATTTTGCATTTCTCACTAGGCTTTCCTTCTATGGAGTGGTTACTAATAGATGAGGCCAAAGGAAGAAAGGGGAAGGATGACATTTAGGAATGTCATTTGGGTTACTTCTCTCAGTTTAAGTTTCCAATCTCATCAACTTTGTGTGGTGTGTTTATTGTTTTTGTTTTTGTTTTTTTTTTTTTTTTTTAGTTACTTGGTCTTAGACTGTATCTATCAAAGGGTATAATAATCAAACCAACTTTGTACTCAAATTATAGTTTTTGATCAAGAAAAAGATTTCTTTGAATTAAAATGGTGATGGTAATGTAGTAGTAATGACTCATACAGCATTCTGATATGCTATCAGGTGAACAAGAATTGACAGTAGTGAACAATCGAGCATACTTTCCAGGTGTTGGGCACTATATAAAAGGCTTCATATGCATTTTATATGCATTCATCTTCATGACAGTGCTATGAGATAGTCCTATTATCCCTGTTTTACAGGAGCTCAAATAGGTTAATTGGTCAACTAAGGTCACAGAGTGGAAAAGGTGGAGTCTTTAGCTCTTGGCTTTGTTAGGAACCTTCCAGAGTACTTACTCACTGATGGTTAATGAATACTAAGAATGGTTTTGTATAAATATCCACTTAATTTTCCTCTTCAACATTACATTATGGTATAGTTCAATTTAAAACATCACTATTATTACTGAGATTATGAAACCTTTCATAGTCAGACCAGGTATTTTTCATTATGCAATGAGAACATTATAGAACACCATTGATTTAACTTCTTGACCTCTCTGGTGACATGATCAAGGTTGAATACATGACCTTTTAAGTTCTGGCTAAAGCAGTAAGGGCTAACCTCTTCTACCTGGGTTTAATGCTAACTTTGTCTGCTTTCATCTGGTTAGTCAGGGATGACAACTGGATTTTATCTTACACATTAAAAATTAGGAAAAAAAAATACTGAGAATACAATCATTCCACAAGAAGTTGCACTGCTGACATAACAAGTTTAGGTAGAACCAACCAGGGACATGTTGGATGAGAGGGTAAGGTGGTCTCTGTCTTCCAGACTTGAAACTTGCTTGCCTCTCTTCCCCTTCAAACATTTACTCATTCTGCCTTAACCTGGTTCTGGTTTTTTGCCTCTTATACTCTTACAGTGTTTGTACTCATCTCTGTAAGGGCCTATTGAGCCAGAGGGGCCCCACCCCCGTTGAACTGCCATTTTGTTGTTTATGCAGTAAAACTAAATTGACCCTGCCCCCCAGGGAAACTTACTTAAAAGCAAGTCCGGGAAACCAGTCCCAGGTAACAAAGCCCAAATACAAGGGGGGGTCAGGTCAAGTGGAGACATTCAATCAGTGGGGGCACATACTGTCTCCTAGCTACCAAGGAGTATGGGCCCCACCCTTGGGGTGCTTTTGGGTGCTAAGGTGATAGGCTAATTCAAGAGATACTATGGGGTGACTTGTAGTTCAATTGGCCACCCGTGTATGACCTAGCATGACTGTGCAGCTTTTTCTGTGTATTGCAATCTCATTGGCCATCTGTGTGTGGCCAGGCTCAACCACATGGCCTTTGCTCTATAAAAGTTAGTCTGTGAGGCAGGGAGTGGTCGAGCTCTCTGTAAGAGGCGTGGCCCCAGCCAGTCGGTTTGATTCTCGATGCTTGGCACAAAATAAAGCTTTGCTTGACCTTCACTTTGTATCAGTCTCGCTCCTTTAATCACAGATCCATTATTGGGGGACCTAACATTGGGGACCCAACAATCTCCTTCACCTCATCTTTCTAATCATATTAATAACGGCCTGTTGTAATACCACCCTTCACCCCTCCTAAGAGTTGGGGGCTGATAAACTCTGTAAGGGCAGGGATTGTTTGAGTCTTGTTACTTACAGCCTGGCAAACAGTAGGTGCTGAGTAATTAGTTGTAGAAATTACTATGGAAAGACCTTATAATTTAATAACAAAAACTGCTTTTTCTCCCAGGAATAACTGGGGACCATTTTAGAAAAATGTCCTGGGAATGTTAACAGAAGTATGCCAATATTCAATCATTTCTCGGTATTATTTGTGTAGAAAACAGTTCTGAATCTTTTTGTACTACTTTTAGCAGGGGACATGATTTTACGGTAAGGAAGCCAAGACAGTTTGTATTATGTGATTAGAAGGAATTGGCTCATGAGATTGTGAAGGCTGCTGGCAAGTCCCAAGATTTGCAGGGTGAGTCAGCAAGCTGGGGACCTCAGAGATCTGATGGTGTAGTTTCAGTCCAAAGACTGGCAGGCTTTCGAGACTTGAGACTCGGGAAGAGCAGATGTTTCAGTTCAAAGGCAGTCAGGCAGGAAGAATTCTTCCTCTGGGGAGGGTCAGCTTTTTTGTTCTATTCAAGCCTTCAGCTGGTTGGATGAGGCCCACTCAACATTAGGGAAGACAATCTGCTTTAGTCTATCAATTTAAATGTTAATCTCATCTAAAAACACCCTCATGGAAACAATTAGAATAACATTTGACCCAATATCTGGGCAGTCTGTGGTTTGGTCAAGTAGACATACATAACTAACCATCACAGAGGCCCACAGAAAATTATTTCTTCGAGTAGCAGAGCAGGGATTTTAATATGTCTGATTTAAAGGGCTATAATTGTTGTGTCAGGGCACACGCTGCCTCCAAAGAAGTAATAAATGCAATTAGAAAGCCTTCCAGGTTGACAAACTTCAAAACTTTGTCTTTTTCATAGAAGCTTTCCCCAAAAAAGCACATTCCTAAAGCAATGTTCACAGATTTTAAATATTCTAAGTACCATAATTTTCCCCCAATTATAATGCATCATGTGCATACTGTCCTAAAACAAGCTGATTTGGGTAGTAGGATTTGTTGGTTTTTATACTAGAAGTTTAGGCATGTTTAAGTATTGATTAGACTAAATTATATAGCTAATCTTGTCAGGGTAAGATAGCTACTTAGTAAATTTTCCTAATAAGCATGTCCAAAGGTATATATACTGGATGTAAAGGAGCAAATTTGAAAAAAGGAAAGATAAGCAGGACTTGGGGGTAGAACAAGACAGAAATATTGACTTTTGGGGGATTACCATTGTATCCTTTTAAAATTACATTCAAATCTCTTACTAATTAAAACAAGTCTTTATTGAGTACCTGCTATGTGCTTATAATTGTTCTGGGTACTGGGTATATTGTAATGATTAAAATTTGAAAATTTTCCTTCTCAGGGGTTCAAAAAAAAGTGAGTCAGGTAGCATGACCAAGGACTTTGACAAACAAGATGACAAAAGCATAAGGAGTAACAAAGCCATAAACTGCAAACTGCTGTAAGTGACCAGCCTCTTGGGGGTACAAAGGTACTAGAGGAACAGGGACTTGAGTGCATACACAGGATGGCAATGTTTTGAGAAATTTAATTTATGGTTTAATATTTTTATTATCAGAGAATCTACACTAGGTGGCATCCAGGGTCAGAATGGAAGCGGTAACCAGCAATGGAAAATCAATGTATTTTAGCTTCTGTGCTAGAAGCAACTTCCCAGGGGATCCTAGAAGAAATAGTATTAAAAAAGAACTGGTTGCTTAAGTGATGATCAAAATGCTCTCCATTTGAAGAGACATAGAGATGAAGAGATCCGGGAAAGGGTCATGTGATGACTACAGGGCAACTCCAAGTTGGGAAGATGAAGGCTGAGGAATTTTAAAAGTATAAAATAATGGTATTAAAGTGAATACACAGCCTTCTTGTCTAGAATGAAGCAAGCCTGTATCAAGAAAGTTTCGGGGGCACCTGGGTGGCTCAGTGGTTTAAAGCCTCTGCCTTCGGCTCAGGTTATGATCCCAGGGTCCTGGGATCGAGCCCCACATCCGGCTCTCTGCTAGGCAGGGAGCCTGCTTCCCTTCCTCTCTCTCTGTCTCCCTCTCTGCCTACTTGTGATCTCTCTCTCTGTCAAATAAATAAATAAAATCTTAAAAAAAAAGTTTCGGATAAAGAAAAAGGATTTCTGTGCAGATGGAGTACATAAATGAAACTCTTTCATGGTTGGGAGATTTTGAAATATAACAGAGATTTAGCTAAGTGTAATGGATGATAGGGCTGTTAAGAGACATAATCTCTCTTGTCTATCTTGAATATGGAGTTAGATCAGCCACTCACTGCCTAACCCAATAATGAAAATGTTAGTAGACAGGATTACCAGCAGAAGAAATAATTTATCCCCTAGTAATGAGCATGTAGGCAGGTGGGCAATATTCACAATTATTTTAAACATAAGGCTGGAAATCTATACAACTCTATACTTACTAATGAAAACAACTTTTGAACTCAGGAAAACCAGGTCTTAACAGAAATTGACAAGAAATAGTCTATCCTCACAGGTAACAGGGGTGGCTGAAAAACATTTAGTTTACACAATGTCTGGCTGACATTCTGAGCTTGGCATTCTACTCTTCATGTTTGAGGCTGTACTGCCTTTTTGTTATTCAGATTTTAGGGGTAATACCATATCGATACCCCTAATCTATAATCCTAACTATATTCACCAATTTATTGATTAAAATTTTATTCCGTCTTTCCCCTTTGTCGTAATTCCTGGCAACGTTAGTTAACTTATACCATTCTTTTGTTTATGAAATACTTAAGTCCACAAAAATATAGACTTTTCTCAGGAAAGGCATATACCCAATTAACGATCCTTCCTAAATTTCTGTGTTGTATATTTTAATGCTTTAAATAAAGGATTAAGAAGGATAGCCATTATTCTTAGTTTGGACCCATTCCATGATGGTACATCTGAATGGAAATAATAATAATTTCTTGGGGTGCCTGGTTGGCTCAGTCGGTTGAGCATCTGCCTTGGGTTTAGGTCATGATCCCAGGGTCCTGGGATCCAGCCCCAGTGTCAGACTCCCTGCTCAGCGGGGAGCCTGCTTCTGCCTGCCATTCTGCCTGCTTGTGCTCTCTGTCAAATAAATAAAATAAAATCTTAGGAAAAATTTCGTTCTTTAAAAAAATTGATTTCTTATACATTTACTTTGCATGAAACCTCAACACATTGTAATCACATGTGAAAATTTTCAAATATATAAATTATCAAAATGAATAAAATTATATTGTTTTAATACCCTAATAAAACAGTAAGTCCCAGAACTTTAGATAGGATCATGGGTTAGTGTTTCCCAGGCTTCCAGATTTCATGTAGTTAAAAAAAAAAAAGTGGGGACCAATACAGAGCTGTCAACTTTTTATTTTGCCAAGTAAGGATACTTTAAAGCAACTAATAATACTATCAACATTTCATAAAAGGATATTTCAATACCACAAAAGTTGGAATCATCTTATAATAAGAATTAAATTCAAGCTGATTACCTATCAGCCTTTTACTTTTTTTTCCCCTTCTGGATGCTGAAAATTTAGGGTTGTCCTAAAATTTGCAAATAAATTGCCTAAAATGCCATTTTCTCCAACCATTTTAAATAGAGGCTGAGAGGTGAGTGGCTTTGCCTGAAATCAGCTTGTGTTAAACTCAGAGAGGAAGCATAGCTTCTGACAACTAGTAGATAATACACTCTCACAGAAACATAATCACTTAACATGTTGCTAATTAGGAACCTTAATCAATGTGTATCTTAAAACCAAACCAAACCCAAATCCTTCATAACTAATGAAAATTCAAATCCACTTACTTTGTAGTATAAAGACTTGTTATACACAGCCATACGTATAATTTAAGGAAAACCCCAAATCATAAATTATCATAATGTAACCTACATCATAAATGATATAATCTTATCTGTAAGCTTTTAATTATCCAAAAGGTTTCATTATCAAGTACATGGTCTATGGAATATGCTTAATAAATGTCTGTTGTACTAACAGAGGAGTGTCACTTTCAATCACTGCAAAACAAGATTCTTCCTAACATTAGAAACTCTCAACTTAGCATGGAATCCTATTTTGGAAATCACTGGAACATTAATATATAGAAAAAAAAAGATAGTGGTGGTGTTGGGGAACCCAATTTGCCTGATTTCTCAAAAAAAAAAAAAAAAAGCAATCAGATACTTCGTGGTGCTTAAATGAGAACAGTATTTGCACACAATGACTTTTGTGTAAAAACATCACATTAATTTAACCACACCCACTTAATTTTTTTAGGTTAAGTAACAGGAAAGTTTTAATATTCTAAAGGAATTCTAGTTCAAGAGCATGAAACAAAATTTTAACATGACCCTGAGGATACATTTATCTCATTATTTTGGACTAACAAAATTCTACAGTAGATCTGCATTTCAATTAGGCAATCACCTCTAATTCCACCATAAACAAACACATAATCTTATTCCTTTGAAAAATAGTTTTGAGAATTGGCACTAATTTCCTCCCCGCCCCTCACTAGCTATAAAAATGCATGACCAATAGTGTAATTTCAAATTTCAAATTAAATTACAGTTTAGTCTGTTAAAGGGATGTCCCTTTATCAGAAACCAGGAGTTCATGGATTTTTTTTCCTTAAAACAATCAACCTTTAAAAGCATGATGCTTCTTTTGCAGACCCACTCATACTTACTTAAAACAGGAGGCAGAGGTACGGAAAGAAATTCACCTTAAGAAACTGATAGGCAGAATCAGGGTTTGTAGTATTTTAGATTGTGTATTCAAGATGTGTCTTAAAGACACATCCATATTAAGTCATATAGGCTGCTTAATATCAGTATACACAATTCTGGTAAAAACTTTACCTACTCTAATACACAAAACTGTACATTTAAAAAAATAACACTGATCGTACATGAAATATAGGAATGCTGATATTTGGTTTGATTCCTATGACTTCCATGGTAATTCTGGATTTTACCACATAGAAACTTGTTATTGACTACTACTGAGAATTCAAGTAGACTAAAAGAAATAAGAATATTTTTGTTACCATTGTCAAGTTGTTTGTATTACATATATATTCTGTCCTGGCTTTTCCTTCTAATCCATAAAACCCAAAGAACTAATCTCTAAAAATCCACCCGTTAACTACTCCTGTCTTAATATTTTTATTGCTCCTAATTATTTTCAGTTTTTTTTTTTTTTTTCTGAATCAGGAATGAATGCAATATTTCTGAGTCTTTGAGAAATATTAAACAAAAACTTGTCTTCAAATTTCTGCTTTTAAGATCATGTAATTTAAGAGAATGTAGTTGTTTTACTCCCCCAAGTTTCTTTACTAGAAATATGCATGTGCCTGATTTTGGAGAGTGGGAAATAAAATCTACCTGTGCCTTTGATCTAGCTTTGTGACTACTATTTCTGTCATGGATGTGTGGCTCTCTGTTCAAGAGGCTTGACATCATGTGTTCCAAATCTTTCAATGTTCCTGCTACAAGTGCCACTTCTTGGAATAGAACCCTGGAACATTAACATTTTAAGACCTTCTTCATGACTACTTTAAATCTAATATCACTTTGATCTAAATTTCCAGTATTGGTTCCTTTCATGGGTCAATTAAATACTCATGAAAATGAATAAAGAAGCTACTGTGCCCTTTTATTTTAGGTCCGGTCCACTTATAATTAAGCAGAGTAACATTCCAAGTTCATTTTGATTAAAAACTATGAAAATATAGAAGTTATATTTTCTCAGTGTCATCATCTCTGTCAAGTAGAGAATCATGGTCGTAACAGGTTTTTCCTATATTAAGAGATTAATATACCTTAATCACACCCAATTTACTTTCTAGGTTAACTAAGTAATATTAAAAGGTGGTAATTTTCTTTGAAACTTCTAAGTACAACCTGCATATACAGGATTTTGACAATAATTTAATAGTAACTTTAATACAGAACTATATTCTAATATAATTACTTTAAACATAAAGAAACGGATCCTTACAAGACCAAAATAACCCACAAGCCATGAAATTGGTTTTTACTTTTTCCTTTTTTTGTTTAAACAAATGTACACCACAATGGTTCAACAAGTAAGGCAAATGCCATGAATATGAAAGCTGCAGTTTCCAACAGACAACATCTAGGACCCAGGGGAGGTGAATTAGACAGAAGTCGTAGTCATTCTAATTAAACAATCAGAAAACATCATGACAAGTTTGTTTGCAGTGTCAAAACTGTCTATTTAAGTTTCCTTTCTCTTAATGATCAGAGGTCCCACGTTGTCTCCAGTCTCTTCATTGTGTTTTGTGTGAGATCCATCGCAGAATGGGAACTAGAAAGAGAGAGAATGTCAATGGCTAATTGCAAAATCACTATTAGTTTAGCAGAGTGGGGGTGATGCTTATATATATATAACACACGTCAACTCTCAATAAAAAGATTTTCTTAGCCCACCTTATATAGGTGTTCTTAAAGAGCATATTTGAAGTATAAACACCAAGCAGAAGGAAGAAATCAACTTGTGGATAATACAGATGATTAACTGCATTTCCATTTGTGGTATTTGTTCATGGATGCGGAGTATCTTTTCCGTGTTTATATGTTACAGTTACAATTCCCCATCTAGTGAACTGTGTCCATTTAGAGCCTAAGTTCATTTGTTTAGAATCAATTTGTGTGTTATCCCTTTGCTGATCATCTTTGCAGCAATTTTCCCCAAACCTTTTTGCTAATTTTTTCATGTTACTTTCCTATTAGTTTCATACAAACATGCCAGTATTTCCCTTTTTAACATTCTTCATGGAGACATCTTTCTCCTAGAGTAAATTTCTTTACATGATTTCACATTTTAAATATAACTGACATTTTGGGATTCAGTGGTAGAAAAGTGACAGAAGTAAATTTCTTTTAATTAATTATTTTGACAAAGAAAGATAGCAAGAGCAGGAACACAAGCAGGGGGAGTAGGAGAGGAAGAAGCAGACTCCCCACTGGGCAGGGAGCCCGATGTGGGGCTAGATCCCAGGACCCTGGGATCATTACCTGATCCAAAGGCAGACACTTAACCCACTTAGTCACCCAAGCACCCCATAAGTAAATTTTTTTTTTTTAAAGATTTTATTTTTATTTATTTGACAGAGAGAGACACAGCAAGAAAGGGAACAGAAGCACCGGGAGTGGATGAGGGAGAAGCAGGCTTCCCTCTGAGCAGGGAGTCAGATGGGGGGCTCAATCCCAGGACCCTGGGATCATGACCTGAGCTGAAGGCAGACACTTAATGACTGAGTCACCCAGGCACCCCCAGAAGTAAATTTCTAACAGTGCCTGTCAGAGTGTGCTCCAAATAAGTCCTAAAAGATGTTCTGATTTGGTTTCATTATGTTTTAAAAAACATATAATTCTCTTGATTTGTAGCATACATTATTATTTAAAAGAAGTCCTGCTATTAAAAAATACTATTTTAGCTCAAAATTTCCCAGGCTGACTGAACCGTGGATGCTTTTTGTTGTTGTTGTTGGAAGATTTTATTTATTTATGTGACAGAGAGAGAGAGATCACAAATAGGCAGAAAGGCAGGCAGGGGGTTGGTGGGGGGGGGGGCGGGGAAGCAGGTTTCCCGCTGAGCAGAGAGCCGGATGGCAGGGCTCAATCCCAGGACCCTGAGATCATGACCTGAGCCGAAGGTAGAGGCTTAACTCACTGAGCCACCCAGACGCCCCTGCCATGGACACTTTTAACTCTGATATCTATTATCATAGTGTTCTACAGAACACACTTTACAAAATGATGTGCTAAGATCCTGTTGCTTCAATATTATTAGAGTTTGTACAATTGTTACACCTTTATTCCTAATTTTACAAAGTAAGTTCTACCTGTAAAAATGCCTATTTATAGGTTCTACACTATCATATTCATCAATCTACTCTACTGGGATAATAACGATGTTTAAAATATGCTTCAATATTTGGTAGAGCTGGGTTTCCTTCAAATTATTCTTGTTAGACTTTTCTTATTTATTTTCTACCTACCTTTATTAAACTTTACCAATTTTTCTTCCAGATAAACCTGAGAATTTTTTTTTGCCAAGTACTATTTAATTTCTCTTGGAATCCTCAGCTTCAGGTCTCATGCATACTCTGATAACATTATTTCTGTCTTACATATTTTATAGTTATCATAATTAGGTATATTTTCATACCTAACTACTTATGTTATATATTATCAACAGTTTTTGCAGGTATAGCCTTCCTACTGTTAAATGACAAAAATAGGAATTCAACAATGTTTTACGTGTCTCCTCAGGATTTTACACTTAGAAGGTCCAATTACTAGTAAATTACTTTTTTCTTTCCTTCTGTATTTATACCTTTTATTTCTATTTCACATTAAATAATGATAGCTAGCATCTTCGTTTTATTCTTGATGTCTGAAGTGTACCTAATATTCTAGAATCTAGAGTCACTGTTTGGTTTAAGGTACACTATTGCATTGAAGAGGCCAATTTAGAAGACTAAAGTAACAGGAATCTTAGCCTTAAGATTAAAATTGCCTCATTACTCACAGTGGAGGCACTATAATTTTAGATACCTGAAAACAGACAATAAGGGTATATAATCTTCAACTTTGACATTAGAAGTGTCTAAGATTAAAATATTATGTTAAAGAAATTCAATTTTAATTTTACTATTTGTATATAATTCAAAGATACAGTAAATTAGTTAAAATTTACAGCAAAAGTCAAGGTACGAGCATATCTAATATTTCCAAGTAAAAATTCTATCTTGGGGTGGCTGGCAACATCAATGCAATGTATGTAAAGCTTTCTTTTCCTCTTTCCTTTCTCCTTCCCTCTCCTCCTCTTTTCCTCTTTCTTTCCTCAATAGGATATGGTACACAGTATATTCCTGTTAAAAACAAGTCCTTACAACAAAAACAATCAATCTAAGCTCTCAGTTTTTTCTTGGCATAGATAAGAGGCCATAACAATCCACAAAAATCAAACTAAAATGTACCCTATAGCAGAGATCAGCATTTCAAGGTGACATATGTTTAATAAACAAACACAGATGATTTTACAGTAATACAAATTTACATTGTAAAAGACTCCATTTTTTATAAACAGCACACATAAAACATGTTACTGAACAGTTTTACATATACAGATTATAAAATGTATTTCTAAAATATAAAGTATTTAAAATAGAAAAGCCTTAAATAACTTACTGAAATAGCATGGTTCTTTCTTTTTGAATCTCATTTTGAAAATACTAAAAAATTCTAGAAAAATAATACATGTTCAAAAATTATTTCTCTCTCTATATAGAATCAAGAACAGGAGAGAAATCTACAGAGAAATATACAAAGAACATCTTATAAAAGGTTAAGAAAGCTATATATCTAAGATGAGAATATACTTTTTATATGATAATCTAGGTATGCCTAAAAACAGACATTTGTCTGTTTCCTGTTTTAAAAGAAAAAATATTTCTTTAAAAAGCAGTGAACAGGGGCACCTGGGTGGCTCAGTGGGTTAAAGCCTCTGCTTTCGGCTCAGGTCATGATCCCAGGGTCCTGGGATCGAGCCCCACATTGGGCTCTTTGCTTCCTCCTCTTTCTCTGCCTGCCTCTCTGCCTACTTGTGATCTCTGTCAAATAAATAAAATATTAAAAAAAAAAAAAGCAGCGAACAGTAGATTCTGGCTATTTGTTCAAAAAACTTTCATGCTTTCATAATATATAAAGCTTTTATGACTTTAAAATGTAAACTAAGCATTAAAAATCATTTTGTTCAGAGACACAGATATCTTTTAATAGTACTTTATTAATCTCAGGAATTACTCACTTTGGGCAGAATCTTCTCCCAAACTTCATGTGAAGATTAGGTATTTTCATACTTACTCATCAGAGTTTTTTCACTTTAAGTTAATGAAAAAAAACTAAACTTTTTTTTTTCCCCCCAACCAGGACCAAGATGAGTTACTACAGGACTGGATTAACAATTTCTTAAGAATACACTGTACATATAAATGGGATATACTTATTGAAATTAATTCATGATTCTCAATATGAATGTCAATTACTTGGCATTAAAATTCAAATGGTAAATTATATAACAATATTTATGTTTTTCAGGAAGTGTCTTGTTCTATTTTTTAACTTTTCTATGCTAGAGAAAGAAAATATGTGTATACTTTCAAATGTAATCTAGGAAGTATAGTAGTTTTTGTATTAATGCAATTATATATCAAAAACAAAAAATACCCTTTCATCGAAGATTTGAAATTTGTTAAACAGTCAAGCAAAGAGATAAAATAACAAAAAAACCCACAAAGGGTATATTTAATTCACGTAGTCATCAATATTTAAAAGTAAAACCTAAATAACCGATGGAAAAAACTTTAGCTCATGAGTGATTCTGAAATCTGTTCTAACATGCCAGTGTTTGTTATTAACAAATTCTGGAGAAAAGCTTGCAAATTAAATTGGCTGAACTTCCTGTATGTCCAGACAATATCATTTATTTGTTAACCCAATTAGTAAACTACAAATCCCACATATTTTTAAAATTAGAGAAGAGAGGACTTAGAGATGAGGCTTAAAAAATGATTAGGGTCAACAAAAAAAGACCTAGAGATTCTTGCTTTTCATTTGGAAAGCTAGCAACATCATCAGTCTTCATAAAATAGACAAGATTTGCTTCTTTTTAAAGGCTTTAATCTCAAGTTACGATGTTTCTGGTTTTTGGGTATTTCAAGATAAAAATAAATAGAAGATCCTCACCTTTTATATCTGCAACAATTAAAAAAATTATTTTCCTTCTCCAAACTTTGTACTTTTAATGAGTTTGGAACTGTATTTCCCAAGGAAGTTGCCGGGGGCCATTTTGACTAACATAAACTCTGAGAAATAGTCTTGCTTTGGTTGAGAAAGAAAAGCAGTAAGATCTGACATTATCTGAGAAATATGACATTTTATTCCATTCTTAGGGACTTACTTTAAGTAAAATGTAAGATAGAAGTAAAATATATTAAGAGAAATTAAGATTTTATAAGACTATCCTTATGTGGATTGGTCAAGCTATGTAACCATCACTCAAAATTTTGTTTCAGACTCAACGCACTCTCTTCCAAACCATTAACAGGCTGGAGACTTCTGTAACGCACAGACACACAGACATACACACACACACACACAACCTAAAACAAAAACAAGCACACCACTAACAAAAAATTAAAATCCCAAAGTTGTAAATGAAACAAAATGATTCTACACAGTATGTTCAGTTGCATTTCAACTTCATTTGAGTTCCTTACAGTAACTGGCACGTCTTTCCTCTATTCTTATTTCTTAGTGTGTGTGCATCCATCTACTGTCCTTGTTCAAACTCTCCTCCCTCCTAGATGGCCAAAATACAACTCAGGTGAGTGGGGGTAGGGTGGCAATCTAGCAAGACTATGTTGCATACTCTTCCCTCTAACATTAAAGTTCTCTCACTTTCTTATTTCTAAAATAAAGCTCTCTCTTCCTTCCTGAGTTTCACATTTGAGCTCCCACTCTCATTTTCCACCTCTTTCAAGACAGCACTGTCTCAAATACTATCTTTCCCGCAGTCACTTCTCTATTGCCTCCTTTCTTTCTCCTGTCACATATGGATAGCCCTTTTGTGAAATACGGTGAAATAACATGTTTCTGAAACAGCAGACGGCATACCAATCCTTGGAAGGAGGGGGGAGAGGACAAACAAGGCATATTTAAAAATGTAATTTCTGCACACTGCTAAGAGATGATTCATTAGGCCTGAGAAAACCACTCAAAAATGTTAAACCCACACAATGGGCTACTAGTGATTGTACCTTAAGAATGAATTAGAACAGAATTAAAGATTCTATCATACTAACTTTTTTGAGATAAGTAGAAAGGTGTTTTCATTTTGTTGCATTATAAACACAACTGGTTTATATGAAAAAAAAAAAAAAATTACTGATTATGAACTCAATACAGCCAAAGGTATTAAAGTCTTTTGTACACTGTTAGGGAAATGTGTGAGTTGGCACCTCTGTGATAACCTTACATACCTCCAGAATGGGGAAATTTCCAAAGATATCAGAAGAATAAGAACATCAATTAACAAGAATAAAATTCAAAGTGAGTTCTTAATTGATTCATGTGGGAATAAAAAGTTCCTAAGATTCAGTGAAAATTCAGAACTGACAAATATTAGATGCAAAGAGGATCACTAACAGCATAAAAGATAAGCTTTAAAAAAAAGAGAAAATGGGATAATTGGTCTGTCATTCCTTTCCTTGATGTCTATTTATGGGAAATGACCATCTCTGGTTTAAGAATCTGGAAACTGTGTGATGAAAAAATAATCCCAGAATGTTTTGTTGAATTATAAAGTCTAATAAACATTTAAACCAGTAGCTTGTGTCCATTTATGATTCTTCCTGATACACTTAAGATCTTAGTCCTCATACGTTCCTATTTGCTTTATTGACCCTTTCTTTACCCTCTGGGAAAATCCAACCAAGGCAAACACCCCTTACTTGACCCCAAATCTATGCTTTAGATTTCACTCAAGCAGTCATCTTTCTTTTCCTTTCTACTTACTACGATAGTTACTGAAATTTTAACATATACTCAGACTCCTAGCATTTCATTTTTAGTTTTTCGTAATTTGCACATTAACCCACTTAGACACAGCTTCTATTCTAATTATTCTGTTGAAATGACACCAAAAGGTCAATTGCCTAATTGTTTAATGCAACTCATACTATAATATTGACCTAGTTGTCTTTACACAAGCCTATGTTCATAGCCAAGTCTTAATATCATGGCTTCATAATGGAAAGGAGAAAGTTGCAGTTTTCTTCTGACTCTGGCCCATTTCATCTCCTTTTTTGGCTCTTATTCCTCTTTCCAAAATGCAAAAAATTCCCCAAGATTTCATGCTTGATTTTTATCTGCATCACGGATCTTCTTAAGCATTCTTAATGCTTAAACATAAGCATTCTTAATGCTTAAACATAAGCA
>NW_019154096.1:13184777-13231867 GCF_002288905.1 Enhydra lutris kenyoni | reverse complement strand
TTAATGCTTAAACATAAGCATTCTTAATGCTTAAACATAAGCATTCTTAATGCTTAAACATAAGCATTCTTATGTTTAACTCCTCAGTTTTGTTGATTTCTATTTCCAACCCTGATGTCTCAGCCTTAGACCCACATTTCAGATTATCTGCTGAACATTTCCATTCAAATGTCACCTCAAAATTCACTTTGGAATTGAATTCCTTGTCACCTTTCTAGAAAATCAGCTTTTCTTCTTGGAAGTCCTATTTCTGTTAGCAGCACCATCTCGTCTAATACAACAGGTTTAGATTCTTTAATTAGTTTCAGTTTTTCTCCACCAATCTCCCAATCAGTCAGTGCATTTAGCTTAACCTTCCCTCAAAATGTTTCCTCTATCTGTTCATTTTTCTCCATTCCTAGAGCTATCACTCTCGCATAAGTATCATAACTTTGGAAATTCCTGACAAGAAGTTCCCCATGTCTGCAGGCACAAACTCCTCGCAAAGGTACCCAAGACTCTCCTCAATGTGGACTTATTCCTGGGGGGATGGAAGAGCAGTGACCAGACTAGATTCTTCATTGATCCCACCACCTTTGCTCACTTGAGTCCTTTCCTACAGATTTTAATAAAGACTCCCCCAAAACTGGTATTTTATTCAAATACTACCACACTTTCCAAGGGCAATTTAACTCCCATGTATATCACTATGCTATCCTAGAAAATTCTAGCCCACAGCATAAGCCCTTTCTTTTATTTAAAGCACTGAGTCTTGTACACATCTATGATACTTGGTATGTTACAATTTAACTTTTCTCATGCGTATATAGTAGACACTAAATGATCATTGACTAAAGAACTACTAAACTGACTTAAAAATTCCTGAATTTCTAAAGGCATTGTTTTGTATATTTTGGTGATCAACAGGAGAATAAAACCTATAATGAGCATAATTTTTAAAATACAAACAAGGTCTGGTCTACAGAATATTACTGAGGATTATTTTCTAGCAACCCCACTAGTACTTATAAATAATCCTACATACCAAATGAACACTGTTCTTTTTAAGGTACAACTTGTAATGGAACTATTAATTTTTCACATTCCATGTTCATCAAGCAGTTTCAAATACAATGACATTATCTAAGCAATGTATCACTGGATTATACATCATCATTTTATTGGGGAAGAGAGTTAGAATACACTTTCTAGTACCTAGTTTGTGACGTCTTATTTGATATACAATTTGTGATAATGGTTTTCCACTGTGGGAAGAGATGGTCCCTGACATGTGCTTTCAGAAACAGAAAAATCATTTTTATCGTCTATTTTTTTTTTAAGATTTTATTTATTTATTTGACAGAGAGAGAGAGAGAGAGAGAAAACACAAGCAGGGAGAGGAGTGGGAGAAGCAGGCTCCCTAAGTAGGGAACCTGATGCTGGACTCAATCCCAGGACCCTGGGATCACCACCTGAGCTGAAGGCAGACGCTTAAGCCACCCGGGGGCCCTATTGTCTACTAAGTGTTATAGTATCATCTTTGGTGAAATTCATCTTATTTAAATACTAATAGTGGCAGTACACTCACCATATTTCTTACAATACATCACATTCAATGTATGAAGCTTTTCAAGATGACCTTAGGAAAGGATTCACCATCTTCATGTCACTACCTGTCATCACTATCTAAAAGCTGCAGGTATCACAGATGAGAGTTCCAAATGGAACTTGATGAAATTTAATTATCACAAAATAAGATTAAAAAAATCCTGTTATGTATTTAATTACAGGAGCTATAGCTTAAAGAAAGCTTAGATACAGTGTCAATATATTTACCAGATAAGAAATTTTCAAGGATAGTATTCCAAGTTTCTCCTGAATTTTCTAAAACTTGTCCTAGAATTCAGGAACTTAAAAAGCTCAAGAAAAGAATCTACCCTTCTGTTTCTTTGTGTTTTAGGCTGCATACTCTCTTTCCTGGGAGAGTGGAGGCAAAGATCCACTTGGGGAGGAAATCCTAAGAATAAATAAAGGGATTTTTTTTTTTCTCTTCTTGGTCAAGAATACAGTTACACTCACCTGAAATCAGTAAGGGAATAACGCAATTTTACTGCATAGTAGTTATACATTTTAGGAAATATAATCATGAAGAGAACATGGAAAACAGAGAAGAACAGAATGCATTAAAAAAGAAAGAAAGAAAAGGGGAGCCTGGTTGGCTCAGTCAGTGGAGCAGGTGACTCTTGATCTCAGGGTTGTGAGTTCAAGCCCCACGATGGGCACAGAGATTACTTACAAATGAAAAAAAAAGATCAAGAGATATCCTAATTATATCTAGTGATACATGTTTGACAGAACAGTTTAAAAAGAAATGTTACATTAAAGATGGCACTAACATAAAAAACTTGTTTTCCTCACCTTTTTGGACCTCCAACAACGGCAATACACAGCTTTATCTCCCAAATCCTCCATATCAAAAGCATGTACTATCTTGGGGTTGTCTTTCTGGATGTGAAGGTTTACCATAGATTTGTTGCGATGATCTTTAACATAAAATCTTTTGTAAGCTAGATAACCAACTGCAGCTGTCCCAGCAGCAATAGTAACTGCTGCGATCCATTCAACTAGAGCGGGGAAGGAAAACAGGAATAATCATCAAAACCGAAATATACACTAATAATGTGTATTTTTACTAACATGATATGTTTAGGAAATCCAGTTTTTGAGTTAAGCATTCCGATAGTCAAAAATTTTTTCTGTTAACAAAATAATCACAACACACTGGTGTAACAATTCTTGTTAAGACTTTCCCCAGCCTTTACTGAGGCAATTGCGTATTTTCTATTGAAAGATGATAGCTAAATTGAGATAGAGGAAAACTTAAAAAAAAAAAAGAAAAAAAGAAAAAAAGAAAAAAACCGATGTTTAATAATAATTTTTTTTTTTAAGATTTTATTTATTTACTTGACAGATCAAACAAGTAGGCAGAGAGGCAGGCTCTCTCCGCTGAGCAGAGAGCCCGATGTGGGGCTCGATCCCAGGACCCTGGGATCATGACCTGAGCCGAAGGCAGAGGCTTTAACCCACTGAGCTACCCAGGCGCCCCTTTAATAATAATTTTTAAAGTGTTCATAGATTTAAAATAAAATGCAAACCTGAAGATACCTACTGCTTAAAAAAAAAAACCTGATAAATAAAAAAATTCAGATTATAAAGACTACCCCCACCCAAAAAATCAGGAGGTGATTATGTTAACAAACTGACTCATCAGAGTTCATTTAAATAGTAGGTCCTTTAGTGATTTTAAAGTGCATAACCACAAACAGCATTGGTATCTGAAGAAAAAAAACAAACAAAAGGACAAATAAAACTAAGCCGCCCTTAAACATTCAAAGAAATATATCCAGCAGGATTCTGGGCTTCAGTCACTCAAAAGTTTTTGTTTTTGTTTTTTAAATTTAAAACTGCTTTCTCATTAGAGTAAAAGTCAGGTGTATTAAATCAGAATGTATTAATTTCTTATTTCAGAGAAAACATGAATATAATTACAGTTATATTCTCAATAAAGTCTAAATTTCCATTACCCACCAGTGGATGATGATTTGAATGCCCTACAAACGTCATTTTAAATTTAATGACATTTTTCTACTCAATATTTGCTTGACTAACAGACCATCTATTTTTCTTTTCATGTAGCTTTTCAAGGAGCCCTTAGAAACCCAAGCACTTAACTACCCCAGTTCCACAGAATGTTGGAGAGTAGAAAGTTCTGCATAGTCTGGTTAGTCTCAGCCTCAGAGGAGAGTTGTCTATTCCCAGCATGGAGTGAACTGCAGGAAGAAGTTGAACAGGGGTCAGGATAAACACACTGGACTGCTTCCCAGCACTTCCTGAGTCAGATCTTCTCTGTGTTTGTAATAAGTTCCCAGACTATCAAATAAAGTTCTAGAGAGATAAGTACAAAAAACACATTCCAAGAACAAATAAAAACATATAATGAATCATCAACTGTATGGCTTATTTGCACTATTGAGTCAAATTTCTTATTTGTGATTAATCACCCTTCCTAATAGTGCCCTACATTAAATTGGAGCTCATTGTTAGAAAACTATAATGGGAAGGAACAACCATTCTCACACTTCGTTCCTTTTATCTTGGGTCCTCTCTTTTAACTCATTCCTTGGATTCTACTTTCAACTACAGTATTCTCTACAAAACAGTTTTCCTTCCCACAATATTTCTATTCCTCCCTGCTAAAATCCTTTTAAAATAAACATTAACATTATGTCCTTCCCAGGTGCTACATGACTAAGACAAGTTATTTGACAGCTTCAAACTTTGGACTCACTAAAGAACGTTTTTAACTACACATTTTGTGTAGATTGGTCTTGAATTTTAGTGCAGCTTCATGATATTACCCTGTAGCAATTCCAAACAGGGCTGAAACTTCGCTCTGATTTCTAGCTTGGTTCATGATAGTCCTTTCTGATGTATTATTTACCATGGAACTCCCTTGAGAAAGGACTCAATGTTAGGAGCTATAGCAATCTGCTTCTAAGTTAATGGAAAGCCACTCTGATTAGCTAATGTACGTATCACAAAATGGGCTAAAATACTGCTATGCATAGTATATGTTCAATTATATTTGCTAAATATTATCTTTAGTATAAACTTAAAAGGAGGAAATATCCCAAAAGAATAAATTAACACAATAAAAATTAATCTTAGTTACACCCCACTTTTTAGGTGAATTATGAAGTAATCCCTAGCAGATTTGCTTTAATAGCGCCTGCATGTATCAAAAAGGTCTGAAACCCAAAGAACTAAAATCGGTTAAGATTAATTTGTCTCACAACATAAGAAAGAAATCCTATAGGAATTTCTACATGAAAATCGTAATAGGCCAAAAGAATCTTTCTTAACCATCAAAACAGTCTTCTATTCTCTTTTCTCATATTAGCCACTGAATCCATAGGACTTTTTTTTTTTAAACCTTTACTTCTCTGAATTTTTGACAGTGGAATAAATGACAGAATAACTGACACACACAAGAGGCAATAGCAAATGAAGAAATGGAAACTGAGTCTAGATATTATTGAAAAGTAGCTGCCCCACAGGGAATCAAAACACGCAGTGTTACTCTACCCCCTAACAAAGGTGACTTATGACCCTATATAAATGTCATAGTACCATATGTGTGCTAGGAAAATGGCTTTGCATTTGCTCCAGTGGGTTTTTCAGAATCAGGGCTAGATAAATTCTTAAGAATTTCCATCCCCCCTGACCCAAAAACCTAATTCTCTAATCTCATAGAGACAAATGTAAAAGTTCCCAGAATAAGAAATACGTTACTGTTTTATCATTTCATGATAAATGAATCTTTTTTTTTTTTTTTTTTTCTGGCAAAAAGCTGTGGATGCCACTGGCAACTCTAGGGAAAAGAAGGAAAAGGAAACCTGTAGAGATAGGCAAGAATGATGATTGCCTGAAAAGTCAACAATTAGAATAGAGAAAGAACTGAAAACCCAATATAACAAACAAATAAAAACAACAAAACCTAAGTAACATTTAGTTTTTGATAGTGGGCATATTCTATTAAGAATAAACACAACTTCAAAGGCAAAATGAGACTTTACTAAAGCCCAATTTTCAAAGACATTTCAGCTGGCACCTTTCAGACATTCTTTCCTAACCGGGGTCCAGAAAACTCCTGAGCACTACTTCTGCCTCTTCTGGTTTTACCCTCACTTCCCTTCTCTTATAAACATCTCTCAAGGTACAGTATTCCTACAGTTAGATCAAACCCCACCCTTCCCAATCTTGCTTAACCATGCTTTCTCTCTCTACAATACAATGAATAAGCCAATATAAAGAACAAAATACAGGAAATACATTTCTAAATAATCCTTTCCATTCTTACTCTTCCCTTGGTCTACTATTGTATAATATTGATTTGTATAGTAGAATACTGGTTTTCTCTCAGGATAATTCAGATACTGAAAACAATCTCTTGTTTATAACCCATTCCCCAGCTTTTCTCTTCTACTGCGGAAATTATTTTGTTTTAACTTAGACAGAAATCTCACCCTGTTTCTGTTCCTTTAGTCCCTTATCTGTCCAAAATGGTCCTCTCCTCCCCAGTGTCAACTGCCACAGAATCAGAATGTCCTTTTCTTCTCAGGAGAGGGGGAGGGGGACTATGTTTAAATCTTTCCCTCCCTAAGGTCTCTCTCCCAGATCGGCAGGCTGTGCCTGGTAATGTTTTTTTCTTAAGGCCTGGCTTACAGGTGGTGTTCAATGTTAGCTGAATAAAAAGAAATAACAGATTATTAATTCGAATTTGCAACTCCTTCTGTCTATTTTACCATCACATTGCTCTTACGCCAATTGACTTATCTTTGGCCTCATCTTAACATACTGTATAAGTGTGGGACTTAAACATTTCTTTATATTAAAAATAAAACTTTAGGAATGCCCGGGTCACTGAGTCAATTAAGTATCTGCCTTCGGCTCAGGTCATGATTCCAGGGTCCTGGAATGGAGCCCTGAATTGCATGGGGTTCCTTGGTCAGCGGGGAGCCTGCTTCTCCTTCTGCCTGCTGCACCTCCTGCTTGTGCACTCACGTACGCGTTCTCTCTCTCATAAATAAAATCTTAAAAAAATAAAAATAAAACTTTATTATGGAACACTTCAGACATATACAAGGATTACTATAATGAACTCCCATTTACCCTCACTCAGCTCCAACACGGATCAACTCACTGCCAATCCTGTTTCAACTATAGTCCCTAATGTCCCCCAATATTTATTTATTGTTTATAACCTAAAGGAGCAGATTCAATGACTTTTAGAGGTATCAAGGAGCAACACATATAGTAAACCTCCTAAAAGTCATATACTGGGTTGAGGAGGGGTCACTAAAGATGGGGGACTCCACTGTAGTGAAAGATGCTTAATGTTAGAAACTATAATAAACTAGTAGTATCTGGTATCACATAAAAAATAAGTTCAGCATAAGTATGTTGATTATACCTCAATAAGGGAAAAACAAAGGTTGGCATCACCCACTCAAAGTATATCAAGAACCATCTCATTGAATAGGATCTCTGGATTTCAATGCCAATGACTTATCCTCATTGACTTGCCCAGATTTACATCCTGGCCTGATCCCTATTAATTTATTTATAACCCACAACCCATTATTTTTCTTCTGAATACAAACAAGAATTCTACATGCATAGGCAACACCCTTTTTTTATTTAACATGTACTTACAAAGTACATACTATTTTTCAGCCCTTTATAATTATTAATCTATTTAGCTGAGAAGAGACATCTTTTCAATTCATCTTCCCCAAATTAAAAAATCAAAATTTCAGATTTTTTAGTGTGGTTTAAAAATTGGGAATAATTTGAGGTCTAAATATTACAAGGTGGACTCTCAATACATTATCTGTCCCTTCCTTGCCAAACTACTATGTTTGGAGAAGAAGATAAGAAGGTGCTGGATGAAGTGATTTACAAAGGTTTTGGACCTTTGCCCACAGCCTTTGCCTAACAACCTTTACACTTTTAAGTGAAATAAGAAGTAGTTACTTCTCATTACAAAGTTGAGTACTTCAAGTTTAAGCTGATAACCCTCTTCAACAAGCAATTTCCTATCCCTAGAAAACAGCAAGCCAATGGGAAAGTCACCTTTGGACTCCCTTATGGTTGGATTACACACACACACACACACACACACACACACACACACACACACAAAACAGCAAGCTAATGGGAAAGTCACCTTTGGATTCCCTTATGGTTGGATTACACACACACACACACACACACACACACAAAACAGCAAGCTAATGGGAAAGTCACCTTTGGATTCCCTTATGGTTGGATTAAACACACGCACACACACACACAAATTTGTCTCGATTGCAAGAAAGATTGGCCAGCAGGGAGTCTTAAGAAGTCCTAGGGTTCACTTACTTCACATTTCAATGGGCACTACACCCTGGGTTTAAAATACACAAAATGACTCCACATTTTAAAAACGTGTTGGAATCTTTCCATATCACAAAAGTGCAAACTGTCTTCCTATAAAATTATCAGTGGATCAAGTCATATGATTATCTTATTTTACACAATAGTTTTATTCCTGAGAAAATACAGGTTTGGATTTTTTAAAAAACAAAAACAAAAATCGCTATTTTAAGAGCACCAAGGTACCTCTATTTAAAGATGAGCATCCTTTGAAATAAGTTTTATAATCACCTCCTACAAACTTCATTAGTAAGTTAAAAATGTCATGGGCTATCATCCTAACTCTGCCAGATAACTTTTGGAAACAGACATGAAATTCTCCAATTTAAAGAACAGATTACAAAATTAGGTCTCAGGTTAACAGAGAGCCTTTACAGAACCCGGGCACTCTAGATGCTCAATATTTACTAAATGAATCAACAAGGCTCTTTTTAATTAGCTTCTGAACAATCTCTTTACTTTTACTTAACAACTGTTAAAGGTAACCAAACCATGAGGCGTGGCGTTTTATACCTGGGCAAAGTATTTTATTACTGGTGCACAGTATTATATTAACAGTTCTACCACCACCAAGAATTGTTATAACGTGAATCTCTACATTAATAGATTCTAGCAAATCTCTTAATTTTAACTGGACCTGTTTCCAAACGCCAGACTAGAGCAAAGGAAGCAAGGCTGAGAAAGCCGAGAGTTCAAAGAGCTCCGTTTTCAATCCTCTCTCCTGGACTACTGCCACGGAGTGGCAGATGCCAGAGGGATTAAAAAAAAAGGAAAAAAAAAAACCCACAATAACAACAACAAAAAACCTGGGAAAACTGAAGGTCTTGGGTTGGGTTTCTTTCCTTTAAAAAATGTGCAAAACTGAGATGTGATTAGTCACGCATTGCTTCAGGGTTGCAGAAAATTGATGGTCTGACTCCACGGTGATTTAAACTTGAGAAGGGGGAGCAGTTCTTTTTTTTTAAACCTTTCCTCTTTTCCAAGCTCTGTGATTTAAGAAAACAGAGGTGTCTCAAGGGAGAACAAGAAAAAAAAGCTAGCGGAGGAATCGTTAGGTTTTAGGACACGGCTAGTTAAGGAAAACGTGGTCCAGACTTGGGTAGATGCTTCCATGGCCCCAGTACCCCTTAGGCTTGGAGAGATCACCAATTCATACCGACATCGCCCCCTTTCCTGGTTTGGCCCAGGGAGTCCACAGGCCCGCCCTACGCCCTTCTACATCTCAAGGTTACAGGGCGGGCGGGCTCGCAGGGCAGCGGTAACTAACAGCCCAGAGAGGAGCTGAGGAAGCTGCAACCGGTGCGCAGGCCTCCAGCCTCACCCGCTCCCAGGCCCCACTTCACCTCGTACGCTGGAAGTCAGACTCATGGCGCCGTCGCTTGCAAGGAGTGTGCACAGGACACTAAGCACAAAGAGGCTCTTGCAGAGGCCCGGAGTCAAGGTTCGAGAAACGTCCTACGCGTACCGACTCCAGGCCGCTACGGCGCAGGCGCCGCGGCTGGCCGTGAGCCGGTGTGTATTGCCACTCTAGTTGATGCTGAGCATGCGCGGAGCTGCGTCCCAGTCTAAAGTCTTGAGTCCGGATTTTGACAGCGGGAAAGTAGGGAGGAGACCTAGAGCGGTAGCAACTGAGTGTGCGCAATCGTATGGGGCGGAGTCCTGGAACCTGGGGCAGGGCTTGGAGAATAGAGATTCCAGGTCAGATTTAAGTCTTTTCCAGGTGTGCGGGTTTCTTACGCCAGGTGCTGGTAGTACACTTGACATAATCAGGTATCTAAGATTTTATCTACAGTTTTCTTGCTCAGTTCGGCACCTGCAAGGCCACAACCAGTTTTCATTATAAAATGCCAGTGGCAGACAAGTCCTATTTCAGAACCTCACCTCGCTCACGGTGTACGTCACTTTCTAATGCTTTTGAGCCAGTTATCCATTGAGGACCCTGGAACCCGCGCTAAGGGCTGAGTAGGAGAAACAAAGCGGCTTATTTCTTCAAAAAAAAATGTACTCAAAAAGATACTAAGATTATTCTCTATCTCCTACAGTCTGCAATTAGTGTCAGTTACAAAATATTTTATAAAAGCGGCTTAGGGGCCCAAATTTGGGAAGGGGGGTTAGAATTAACTCAAAGGGTGTTTTGAAGATGCATTTTCTAAGAAGCTGCTTGTTTTTACTCTTCTCGTTTCCATGCGTGATGGGAACCGGAGGGAGTTGATTGCAGGGTAGCCTCCCAAGCCAGGACCTCCCAATTCTCAACACGTGACTGATTGCTCCTCACACCTGCAAGCCCCTGGAGTCTTTGAGCCGGACCCCAGGAAGCGCTGAAACGCCCAGTGAATGAATGAAGCTACAATAGCCCGGCCGGCACCGTAAAGCCAGCTCAGCGGTGGGGGGTGAGAAAGACCGCGAGGGCCCTTGCCCCATCCGGTAGCCTTCCGTTCGCGCTGGCTGCGCCAGGCTCCCGCCCCGCTGCAGGGGGTCCCGTCGGGCAGCCTCTGGGCATGCTCAGTAGCAGCGGCGGCCGCGGGTCGCGCAGTCGGAAGCTCGCGGCTGCGGCGGCGGTGCAGGCGGCGCTGACGCGCTCGGCAGCTGAGGGGACTGGAGGACGGCGGGAGGGGGCGGGGGCGCAGGAGGTGGGGCCGCCCTCGCCGTCAGGGCCCCAGGGAGAGCGGGGCGCCGCCGCGGCCGCCGCTCCTCGCCTCGGTTCCGTTTCCAGGGCTGAGCCGGCAACGGTAGCCGCAGCGGCAGAGCAGCAGGAGTCGGGAGCCGCGCTCCGCCGAGAGTTAGGCAGGGGAGCGCTCGCGCTTCCGCGGCGTCATGGGCCCCCTTCCCGGGCCTCAACGGGCACCAGCCGCGGGAACCCCCGGGCCTCCTCGCGGCCAAGCCTAAGCGACCCTCGGGTTCTCCGGCTCCCCCTCCTTCCGCCTTATTTTTTTCCTGTTCTCACTGCGGCTATACCTTCAGCTTCGGCTCTCCGTTATGGCAACGGAGCCGCCATCCCCCCTCCGAATTGAGGCGCCCGGCCCCCCAGAAATGCGGACCCCACCGGTGAGCGAAGCCCCCCCCGAGGGCACTCGGAAGCCGGCAGGCGGCAGGCTCTGCTTCCTCAACGGATGCGTGCCCCTCTCGCATCAGGTGGCTGGGCACATGTACGGGAAAGACAAAGTGGGTAAGTGGGGGGGTGGCGTGGGGCTCGCCGCTCCGCTTTCGCTTGTGTGAGCCCCCGGCCGGCCGAGGCAGCTTGGCGCTCACTGGCTGGGCTAGACTCCCCTCCTGTTTGCGCACAGCACCCCAGGCCTATTCCGCTGTTCCCCGGAGCCTCGAGACCCATGCAGCAGAGGCTCGAAAGGCGGGGGGGGATTTCTAGGGTGGGGGGCATTAGGCCAGCCGCGGGAGTTGGGGGGGAGAGGAGTGCCTGATCTTCCCAGGAGGGTGGTTGTTGATTGGAGACGGCGTAGTTAGTGAAAAATAGGAACTTACTGAACGGGGAAGTAAATTCTCCCCTGAGCACAAGGTCTGTTTATTATAGGCGGGGAGCAATTGCACAAGAAAAGGAATGAAATGCAGATGATGCTAATCTAGTGCTTCTCTTCTGTGTGCAGCTGCATAGCTGGAGGGGAAGAAAAAACAGGGCTTATTTCATTTATTTATTTACTGGGAACGTTTTATTGGCTTATCCAGGATCTTTCTCCCCATTCCTTTGAGAGGTTTTTCCTGGTGTCTCCTGGGTTTTTCAGGAGGCGTGGTTCGGTAATGCAGAAACTCGAATTTCGTGGTAGGAAATATACCCTGCTGTTACTAGAAAGGTACACAGTTAAGGCATTCAGTTATTCTTGATTATCTTTTTAAGACTGTGTCATGGTCTGTGTAACACATTTTGTGAGCCCACCACGTTTAAAGCACAATGTAGGACCTAACGCGGTTGATTGTCTTGGTGATGTAAAAGTTGAGTTTAGGAACCGTAATTCACCTAGTTTACTCACACTGGTTCTCCGGGCCATGATTACTTGGGGAATCTGATGTATGAGTATGTGAGTATTGCAGATCTTAGACTTAGAAACCATTAGATACAGTTTGGTTTATGTTAGTAAAATGATTCGGGCTTAGGGTAGTAAGATAATATTGACATTTTTAGAAGAGTAACTGAGGCCAAGCCTGGTTAAGTGGCAAGCCTGAAGTCACACGTGACTGCGTGTTAGATTCGGGACACCAAGGGTCATGCCTCAGAACACTGTACATCGTGTATTGTTCTTGCAGATAACTCATCCAACAAGGATTTTTGAAAGTGGATGAGTATTTGTTTGAATCTTTGTATGTATGTTATTTCTCAAAGAGCAGTATTTCTTCCTGCTTTTATCTTTACCCACCTTTCTTTTTTCATGGTGAAAGTTAGGTGTTAATGATGATGTCATGTAGACTCTGCCTTTGTCCCCACTGAACTGTGAGTTCCTTTAAGTTAGGGACCAAATCTGTTTATCCTCATAGCCTTGTCCAGGGATTGGGGCTCGGTTAAATTGGGAAATGTTGAAAGAGTGAAAAATGACAGTTCTTTTAGTACACAGAGGCAAGGAAACAAATGTAGTTCTCAAGGTGCTTAGCCTAGATGTAAGGAAACAGCTTAAGATGCTTTGCACAGACACATTTTTGTGTGTGTCTCTTCTGGTATTGAAAGTTTGAGAGTAATTATGGAATTATTGTTAGTAAATTTATACTGCATACCTACTGATTTATTTTAATGAATTGTAATGATAATATTCCTAATAGTATTTTAGAAGCCTTAAAAAAAGTAATTGTTTCCTAAGGGTCCCTAGAGATCGACTCATGTACAAAGGAAAATAGATAAAATACCGCAGAATACACACAATTTCGATGGTGATTGTCATTTGAGAGTGTAACCACTGCTTATCAAAGTGTGTAATAGTGAACCTATTCAGCCTATTCACAAATGTACTCTAAATGTGACTTTATACCACATTGCAAACAGTGGCTGAAAGTTGTTTTGGCACCCAAATTACCTAATTGAAGGAGTAGTTGAGATTCTAAAAGTCCTTAATTTTATTTATTATTGCATTCAGTTTAAAAAATTTTGTAAGATACTCTTGACTAGGGATTGTCTGTATCACTAGTGCACAATGCCTCAAACATACTGTGCTAGCAACCTAATAAATATTTTATTGAATTTAATTCATAGTTATTTACACAGCCTAGCATGTATTATTAATGAAAGGACACCTGAATGATGATAATCTTATGTATTCATAAAATGGATAACAAGATGCTCAATAATTCAAAGTTCAAGAATTTATTGTGTCTCTCTACTACCATAAATCACAGTTGTAAAGTACTTTGTGTAGATTATACTTTGGCTTGGCTGTCAACTGAAATTTTCAGAGTTAATTTTCTTAAAGACATTGTGTGGATATTTGTTTTGCCTTTTAAAATTTTTCTTACT
Source organism: Enhydra lutris kenyoni (assembly GCF_002288905.1). NCBI lineage: Eukaryota > Metazoa > Chordata > Mammalia > Carnivora > Mustelidae > Enhydra > Enhydra lutris. The sequence goes on along the minus strand of NW_019154096.1, from coordinate 13,218,402 downwards.
GCCATTAACTAAGGGTTTTTCAGTTTTGGATTGATAATCTATCTTACCTATTTCCAAAAAGGAGTTGTTGGTTTTGTTAAATAAAAATTAAAAACATGAAACCAATTGCACAAAAGTACTTGAATGTAAAAATAGATCTTGTTATAGTTGAGTAATAAGAATATGTTACAGTTCTGCTATCAGAGTAATATTTTGTGTTCTTCACTGAAGTATGATTTCAGTCTTATATCTAAGAATACAAAGTGTTGTTTTGTTTTTTTTTTTTATTGTAAAAGTAGTACATAATCTTTTAGGAAAAAAATTCAAATGGTGTAATAGTACCCTTCTACCTACTCTCCCTCTCCTATAGGTAGTCACTGGTAACTATTCCTGGTGCAACTTCTCAGGTTTTTGTTTCTGGGCACATATGTAAATACACTAACAGAACTCTAATTTTTGTACAAATAGATATATCAGCAACTTTTTTTTTAAAAGATTTTATTTATTTATTTGATAGAGATCACAAGTGGGCAGAGACAGGCAGAGAGAGAGAGGAGGAAGCAGGCTCCCCGCTGAGCAGAGAGCCCGATGATGATGTGGGGGCTCCATCCCAGGACCCTGGGAACATGACCTGAGCCAAAGGCAGAGACCTTAACTCACTGAGCCACTCAGGCGCCCCGATATATCAGCAACTTCTTAAAAATTCTGTATTATGTAGTATATCCATATTTTTGTATTCATAATACACTTCATACTTTTAAAAAAAACTGTTGTATTCCATAGTGTGAATCTATCACAATTTATTCCTCTTGGGATAGATTTTTATATTTTCACTATTTTTTTTTTTTTTGCTATTTTAAGTAGTGTATTAAACATTTTTGTATAATATAGTATACTTAACACATTGTGTAAAATTTTCTATAGGGAGGTTTCACAGTCTTCATAGGGAGGAATTTGGTTTAAATTCCCAAAGTTCACCAGAGTTAGCATGAAATCCTTTTTCTGTTTTATTATTTAACATGTACCATTAATTTCTTTCAAAATTCCTTAAAGTTTCAAACAAATATTGAAATCCTGTATTTGTTTCCTGATCTAAGGATATAGAAATGAGGTAGTCTGAGTAAAAGAAGGATTTAAACTGGTGTTATCTATTTTGGCTTATGGTCTGTTTTATTAGATATGTTCTAAAACTAATTGACTTAAAATAATTTCAGACTTACTGGAAAGTTGCAAAGACAGTATAGAGAACTTAACATTTTATGGAATTTCTTTCTCTTGCATATTATTTATTGGGGGGGAACTATTTGAGGATAGGTTGTATATATCTTGTCCCTTTATACAGTAATATGTCAGTGTGTTTTTCTGTAACCATGGCATATTTATCAAATATATGAAATTTAACAGTGATACAGTGCTTTTATCCATAATCCATATTCTAATTTTGTCAGCTGTTCTGGTCTTTTATCATACTTGTTTTTCTCAGTCCAGGATTTAGTTAAGGATCATTTATTGCATTTAGTTGTCATGTCTCTCAGAATCCTTTAATTTGTAACAGCTCCTCAGCCTTTATCTTTTATGACATTGTCATTTTTTAAGAGTACCAGCTAGTTATTTTATGAAATGTTCTTTTTTTTTGGATTTCTGATGGGTTGTTACGGTAAGATTCAGGTGATGTGTTTCTGACTGGATTATTATAGAAGTGCGTTCTCCTCAAGGTATCACATCTGGAGGCCTTCAGTGTCCATCTGTCCATTATTAGTGATATTTATTTTGATCATCTGGTCCAGTTATGGTCTGGCTTCTCCAGCATGTAGTTAATATTTTTCACTTTGCAACTAATAGTGCAAATTATTGGAGAGACACTTTGAGATCATGGACATATCCAGATCCTCCTCAGACTTCATCTCTATATTTGGCATCTATTGGTGATTTTTGCCTGAAGCAGTCTTTACTCTGAAAGTTGAAAAATTGTGATTTTTCTCTCCAGTTCTATCACTACCTCTATTTTCACAGTCAGCATTCTAAAAACAGCCCTCACTTTACTCCTGTATATGTCCTTTATTAATAGTTTGGACCCATAGATTCTTATTTTATAGTGTCATGACCCATTATAGAACATATTTATTTTGGTGTTCAAATTGTCCCAGATTTGTTGAGTGGGAGTACTTCCTTCCTTTCTGTCACAAGTTATTTTAGACTTATACTTTCCCTTCCCAATTCTAGAGCCAGCAGTTGCTTTCAGGAGTCCTGGTTCATTTTCAGTGGGAAATGGTATTTTGAAACTAAGATCTGGGTGCTAGATGTGCTCATTGCTATTGGAGTGTTATTGCTTCTTGGCCCTTCCAAAGAACATAACTGAGAAGAATGTATAAATATTTAGAAATCATAATTTATACTGGTATTTCCAATTTCTTTCCAGTACCACAGAGTTCTTTCCTTTCCTAATTCTAAATTTGTATTTCTCATCTACCTCAGTGAGAACCCTGGCTCGCAACATTTTTAATGTTCTTGTGTGTGTGTGTGTGTGTGTGTGTGTTTTGGTTTGTATGTTTTGCTTGTTCCTGTAATTTTCAGAATTTCTATACCCCTACTACCACAGAAAACAAACCTAGAATAAAGAATTCAAGATGAGATTCCCTTATACTAAGGGTATGTGGTTGGAAACACTTCAGAAGCTATTGGATTAGGGGTTTGTGGGGTGGGGGAGGTTATTTTTCCCCCCTCTTCTCTAAGGTAATATTATTTATTTGAAAAACAGTTGGATTCATTTGTGTTTAAATTCAGTTCCCTCCCTTCATTTTTATTTAATTATGTATTTTTGAATGTTTATAAAATTAACATTCTTCCAAAACTTAAAACTTTACAGAGAGATCTATCAGAAGTGTCACTTCATTCTCTGTCACTCCACCCATTTCTCAACATCCTTTGTAGGTAACCACTCTCGTTTTCTGATTTATCCTTGCTAAGTTACTTGTTGCAAGAACATGCAAATCTATATAAATTTTCGTATTTTTCTTTCTTCCTGGCATAAAAAGTAGTACACTTTATCTACTGTTTTGCACTTCAATTTTAAACTTAATATATTTTAGAAATCAGTAGTATCAGTTCATAGAGTGCTTCCTCATCCTTTTTAACAGTCAGTTGTACTCCATTGTGCATATGTACCCCAGTTTTTTCAGTCAGTTTCCTGGATTTGCTTTTAGACTTATATTTATTTTCATTGATTTGTTTATCATAGAAGTAATATCCCATTGTCTTAATTCAGTGAGGAATTGAGTATTAATGTATGGTGGAGTAAGCATCCTGTTTTCTTTTTTGAGATTGTCTTGATGATTTCTGATCCTTTGCATTTCCATATAGATTTTAAATGAACCTGTAATTTTTCCCAAGAAACGGTAAGATTTTTGTGTTTGCTTTGAGTCTATAGGGTGCTTTGGTGAAAATTGATTTCTTTATAGTACTTGAGTCTTCCAATACATGAACATAGCAGATTTCTCCATTTATTTAGGCCTTCTTAAATTTCTTTTAGTCATAGTTTTCATTGTAGAGGTCTTACACAGTATTCGCTAGATTTTTCCCTAAGTATTTGAGTTACTATAAATTATACTGCCTTTTTTAAGGAATTTTTATTTTATTTTGGGAAAATTTCAAACTGAAAAGTTGCAAGAATAGTATAACCAATTAATGTATACCATTCATCTAGGTTTACCTGTTATTAATATTTTGCCACATTTGCTTTATCACTTTCTACTTGATAATGATTTAGCAGAACCATTTAAGATTAAATTGCAGACATTATAAAACCTTTTCCTCTAAATAACTCCTAAAAATGAGAACATTTTCTTACCTAACCATGGTACAGTGATCAAATTGAGAATATTTAACATTAGGCTTTTGTCATTTTTTTTCCCCTGTAATATCCATTGTAGCAATTTCCCCCATCCAAGACTGCATGTTGCATTTAGTCGTTAGGACTCTTTAGTTACCTATCATTTGGAGCAGTTTTTCATTTTTTTCTTTTATTTCATAACTGTGAAATACTTGAAGAGTAAAGGCTTTGGTCAGAACACTATTTGAGTTACATTGTATTCTTGAAGCATCATAAGCACAGGATGTCAGTTGCATCACTGGTGATGTGACTTTGACAACTTGGTTAGGTGATACCTGACAAGTTTCCCACTGTAAAGTTTTCATTTTTCCTATTGGCATTAAGTAATTTGAGAGGAATAAAAAAAGACTGTTGGAGACTGTTAAAAATCCTGTTCCTCAGTTTTCACCCAGCATTATAAGCATATATTGACGGTATTTGACCAACTTGCTACTGTGGTAGTTGCAAAATGGTAATAACTGTCATTCCTGTTAAATTTGTTAGTTGGCATCCTGCTTTAGGGAATTGTAGGTTTCCCTTCTCTCTCTCTTGCTTTCTTTCATTATAAGGATTTTTCCAGACTTCAGGCAATGTGTCTTATCCATTATTGTTACTACTACTTACATTGATGCCCATCTTGTCCCAAGTTTGGGCAGTGGGAGCTTCTTCAGGCTGGCTACTTGGTCTTTTCAACATTTCCCATTTTTCTTTTGAAGCACTTTCTCACTTTCTAGCATAAAAAAGATTTCTGTGTTTGTCTTGTACTTTTTCTGTTCCAGCCCTGGAACAAGCTTATTTTTCTTTAAGAACCTGCTTCCTTTAGGGAAGAATGGTATTTAAAATCCAGAGTATGGGCACCAGGTATACTCATTGCTCCTTGGGTATGGTTGCTGGTTTTCCTTAAGCAGATTGGACTAAGAGATACATAATTTAATATTTTTAAAATTTGGGTTCATACCTATACCTATAATTTAAACCTAATACCACAGGGTTTTTCTTTACCTTCCCCTGTTCTGTATTTATATATCTCTTCTTTCTCTTTGAGAATTCTGTCTTATCCAAAATATCAACGTATTTACTCATACTGAAATATTTCAACCAACTTTGCATTCCTGGAATAAGTCCTCATGGTCGTGATAATATATTACTGGATTAAGTTTACTGATGTTTCATTAAATATTTTTACAACTGTGTTCATGAGGTCTATAATATTCTTTTAAGTCTTTGTTGGGTTTTTTAAAAAGAGTATGCTGGTTTTGGGTCACCTGGGTGGCTCAGTGGGTTAAGCCGCTGCCTTCGGCTCAGGTCATGATCTCAGGGTCCTGGGATCGAGTCCCGCATCGGGCTCTCTGCTCAGCAGGGAGCCTGCTTCCCTCTCTCTCTCTCTCTCTCTCTCTGCCTGACTCTCCGTCTACTTGTGATCTCTCTCTGTCAAATAAATAAATAAAATCTTTAAAAAAAAAAAAGAGTATGCTGGTTTCATAAAATTAGTGGGGAAATGTTCCCCACTTTCCTGTTTTCTAAAAAAAATTTGGGAAGAGTGCTATTATCTTTTTCTGTAAATGTTTGATAGAATTTACTGTTGAAACCATTTTGGCCTACAGTTATCTATAAAGATATTTAAAATTATGAATTCAGTGTTCTTCATAGACCTAGGGCAACTCGGGTTTTCTGCTTCTTGTGTTTTAATTTATGTGTAAAGGAGTTTATTCATTTTATTTAAGTTGGATTTATTGGTATGAAGTTCATAACTCTCTTATGACTTTAATGCTTATAGCATTTATCGTGACACCCCATCTTTCATTTATTCCTAATTATGGTAATTTGTGTTTTTCTTGCTCCATCTAGCTAGAGTTTTATCCGTTTTATTGATCTCAGAGAATCTTTTTCATTGATTTTTTTTCCTGTTGTCTATTTTTATTTCATTGTTTTTGTTTTTATTTGCTCCTGCCTTTCCACTTATTTTGGGTTAATATTTTACTTTTTTCTAGCATCTTAAGTTTGAACTCCCCTTTCTTTTTCTTTTTTTCTAATAGAAGCATTTAAAACTACTCATTTTCCTCTGAGTTCTAAGCAGTACTTCAGATACATTTCACAAATTTTGTTATGTTAGTTTTTATTATTGTTTAGTTAAAAATGTTTTTAAATTTCCTTTGTGTATTTTGATCCATGGATTAACTACAAGTGTGTTTACTTCTCATCTATTTGGTATTTTCCCAAATATCTTATTTCCATTATGGACAGAGAATATTCAATCCTTTTAAATTTAAACTTTTTTTTTTTTTAATCACTCAGCACATGGTCAGTCTTGGTAAATGTTCCATTTGTACATGAAAAAATGTGTATTCTTTTGGATATAGTATCCTGTACCTGTCAATGTGATTGTTTGATACTGTTGTTTAGTTTTATGTGTCACTACTAATGTTTTATCAATTTTTGAGAGAGTAATTGCAGGTTTGTCTCTCTTCTCAGTTCTGTCACGTTTTTTTTTTTTTTTTTTTTTTCACTTATTTTGAAGTTCTTATTAGGTACACACATTTAGGATTGCTGTGTCTAAATGAATTGACTTATGAAATGTCCCTTTTTACATATGATAACATTCCTTTTTCTTGAGTTCTCTATTATTAACATAGTCCGATATATGGTAATAATAATATGTTAACTTTCTTATGAATGGTAGTTGCTAGTATAGTCTTTTTTCCTAACCTTTTACTTTTAACTCATCCTTGTCTTTATATTTAAAATATCTAGGAATTTGGGGGCGCCTGGGTGGCTCGGTGGATTAAGCGTCTGCCTTCAGCTCAGGTCATGATCTCAGGGTCCTGTGATCGAGCCCCGCATTGGGCTCTCTGCTCAGCACAGAGCCTGCTTCCCCCTCTCTCTCTGCCTGCCTCTCTGCCTATTTGTGATCTCTCGCTCTCTGTGTCAAATAAATAAAAAAAAAAATGTCTAGGAGTTTGTATTTTCTATCCTATTTGGAATTCCCATCTCTGTGTTTTTAGGTTTTTCATTAGTTTTAGAACATTTTAGACATTGTCTTGTCAAGTATTTCCTCATACCCTTTCTGTCATTTAAAAACTTTTCCCTTCATCTTTTTCAATAACTTGTTTACATAATTGAGATTAAATAGAATGTATAATCATTTTAGCATATTTGAATTTTTCATGTCATATATTTTTTTCTCATAATAAAAGCAGTGTGTTTATTATAGAAACTCCTGGAGAAAGTTACAAAAAAAGAAATAAAAATTACCTAGAAAGTTCTTGCCACAGATAGAAATTTTAACATGCATTTATTTTACATAGTAAAATAATCCCACTACGTACATAATTTTTTCATTGTAGTTAAAAAAAAAAGCCCCACATCATTAAATTTACCATATTAATCATTTTAACCATACAGTACAGTAGTGTTAACTCTACATTTTTGTGCAACATATCTCTTGGAACTTTTTCATCTTGCAAAAGTGAAACTATTCCTTGAGCAACAAATTCCCCTCTCCCTTCCTCCAAGACCTGGAAACCAGCATTGTAATTGCCGTTTCTAAGAGTTTGACTACTTTAAATACCTTATGTAAGTGGAATCATGCAGTATTTGTACTTCTGTGACTGTCTCATTTCACTTAACATATGCCATCAAGGTTCATCCATATTGTAGCATGGAATAAAGAATTTCCTTTTTTAAGGCTGAAAAATGTTCCATTATATGTATATTATCACATTTTTTAAATCTTTCATCTGTTGATAGACATTTAGGTTACTTCCACTTTTGACTATTGTGAATCATGGCTTCAGTGAACATGAGCATGCCTTTTCTTTTTTCTAGGATTCTAATAGTTATCTTAGGCTGTTCGATATTATTCCACAGATTGTAGATGCTTTCTTCTAACTTTTTCCACTTTTTTTTTTTTTCCTGTTTGTGTTTCAGTTTGGGTAATTGCTGTTGACTTGTCATCAGACTCCCTGATTCCTTCCTCTTCTATATTTTGTCTGCTTATGAGCCCATGGAAAGCATGTTTTTGTCTCTTTACTCTTTTTTCTTCTTTTTTTTTTAAATTTCTTTTTTTATTTGAGAGAGAGTGAGCAAGAGAGGAGAGAACACAAGCCAGGGAAGGGACAGAGGGAGAGAGGAGCAGACTCCCCACTGAACAGGGAACCTGTTGGGGGACTGGATCCCAGATCTCTGGGATCATGACCTGAGCTGAAGGCAGATACTTTCCTGACTAAGCCACCAGGTGCTGCTCCCTTTTTCACATCTAACTTTCCATTTGTCTCTTAAGTTTCTGTACTGAAATTCCCCATCTTTGCATGCATGTTACTTACCTTTTCTGTTATAATCTTTAACATGTTAATTGTGGTTATTTTAAGTTCCTTTGATAATTCTGACATTTGTATCATCTCTGAAACTCTTCTATATGTTGCATCTTCTTTTGGAAGTGTTTTTTCCCCTTGCTTTTTCATATGTCTTGTAATTTTTTATTAAATTCTGGACATCACATGTGAGACTGAACAGTATTTATGACTGAAATGAATATACCTCTTCTGCTAGGCAGTTAGTGTTGGTGATTGAGCCAATCTAGTCAGAAATAGAGCTAAGTTTGAATTTTGTTGTTATACTTACTTTCTGTTATGAACTGAATGTTGTGTTGCCCCAAATTCATACACTGAAGGAACAACCTTCTTCGGTATGATTGTATTTGGAGAGGGTCTTTGTGGGGATAATTAAGATCAATGAGGGCATAAGGGTAGGCCTGACCCAAAAGGATGAGTGTCCTTATAAAAAGAGACATGAGAGTATGTTTTTTCTCTCACTGTCTCCACTATGTGAGGACAAAATAAGAAGGCAGCTGTCTACAAGCTAGGAAGAAAACTCTCACCAGGAGCTAAATAGACTGTCATCTTGATCTGTGACTTCCAGCCTCTAGAATTGTGAAAAAATAAATTTTTGTTGTTTAAGCCACTTAGTCTGCAGTATTTTGTTATGGAAGCTGGAGCAGACTAATAACACCTTTAGTGCACCTCAGGCTTGAAGTTTTTCTCTTGTAAGCTTATGTTTAGAATGGGGTTGATTTGCCAGAGGAGTTTTCTCAACATTCCTGTTTAACCCTCTACTTTATGTCTTCTTTGTGCACTCATGCTTCAGAGATAATTTTTCTCCATGTTCATGCCTTTTCTCCAAATGTAGGCTACTGTTGCTTATTACTTGGTAATTACCAGCCTGATGCAAGGCTGTAGGGGGTGTTTCTTGTTGTCTTGGTGCATCTTCAATATTAGTAGGCCCTCTGACCCTGAGTCTTGGGATGGGATTTTTAGATTTCTGTCTCTTAAGTGAAAGTAGAAGTCCGAGAGGTTTTTTGTTGTTGTTGTTGTTGTTTTTTAATTTAATTTTATTTTTTCAGTGAAGGAATTTTTTCTGACCTATTCTCTTTTTTTCCTTATGATACTTATTTGAGCTCTGTTGTGTTCTAACATGTGATTTGGTGAAAAGCTCAGTATTTGAAAATTTAAGATTTTAGCATATAAATTTGGTAATGAGTCTTCTTGGTGTAGGGACAGGACCAGTGCTAGTACATATGTGATGGCTTTAGGAAAAGGCTCCTCCTTTGAGTGGGCTGATTATGAGAAGTTGCCCCTTCCTGCTTCAGGCTTGGTATCTGATTTCAGTTGCCACTTCTCCCAGTGGTTATGCGCCCTCATACAATCTATACGTGGTGCATCTGAATCAGGAAAAATTTTTAGTTGGTTTCTTATAATAAATGAGAAAAACTTATTAAAAAGTTACAAAATAGGAAGTTCATATAGTACCACCTTTAACATATTTGTTTTTTTCTCTATACAAGAGTGGAATCAGTTTACACTACTGCTTGTGATTTTTTAAGTATAAATTACTTTCTCCCAGAAAGACTATTACTGAAGAATTTCTATAAAATTTAGAAGTATATTCTAAATTTATTAGAAAGTCTGAGAGGGCTCTAAGGGGAATAATAATTTGAGACAATAAAACCATACTTCACAATTTGTGTTCTGGTGCTTTGCCTATAACAAGCACTGAAATCTCTTGGTTAAATGTTGAAATTTCTGAAATAAGGAAAACAGACCCCTTAATTTTTATGAAAGTGATTTATCTGTAACTTTAAGAACTCATCTATCTTGTGATACAAGGTATACCATTATCAAAGCATTAAAAAATAGCTGATTTTTGTTCTGTAGGTATCCTGCAACATCCAGATGGCACAGTTTTGAAACAGTTACAGCCACCTCCAAGGGGTCCAAGAGAGCTGGAATTCTATAATATGGTAAGTGAGGTAAGGTTTGTTTCATTGTATTCAAAGAGTTTTTCATAGTTTTCTGATGACTAGGTAAGAAATTCGTTTGACAGCATGTCCTGGTATATTGTATATGTGACTAAAACAAAAGCTTTGTGAATATATTGTGTATCTTTACAGTCTAGTATTTTCCCCTGTACTTCATTTTTAAAATTTTATTTATTTATTTTAGAGCACACGCATGAGCAGGGGGGCAGGGAAAAGGCAGAGGGAGAGGAACTCTAATAGACTACGTGCTGAGTGGGGAGCCCAACTCAGGACTTGATCTCACGACCCCAAGATCACAACCTGAGCTGAAATGAAGAGTCGGCTGCCCAACTGACTGAGCCAACCAGGTGGCCCTACTGTACTTCATTTCTTAAAGATCCTTATTTTGATCTGCTAAATTGATTTCAGTTAATGGATTTAGACCTACATTCTAAAAACCCCTTAATTGGGACACCTGGGTGGCTCAGTGGGTTAAGCTGCTGCCTTCAGCTCAGATCATGATCTCAGGGGGGTCCTGAGATCAAGCCCCCACATCGGGCTCCTTGCTCAGCAGGGAACCTGTTTCTCTGCCTCTGCCTGCCATTCTGCCCACTTGTTTTCTCTCTCTCTCTATGACAAATAAATAAATAAATAAATACCCCTTAACTGAGAGCTCATTGCAGAAGTGCTGAATTTAAGTGTTTTTATTTTTACTACAGGATTTTTTTTTAGAACCTTAAATGTGCTAATTCGTACTATGAATCTTTAAATTTGGGGAAAGGGACACAGCATACTTAATATCTAATTAACTCTATGACTAGGAATACTTTTTAGTGCATTCACAGTGTTTTCAACTCTCTGTCTAGTTACAAAATGTTTTCATCACACAAAAGAAAACCCTGTAACTGTTAAGCCATCCCTGGCAACTGTTAATCTGCTTTCTATGGATTTACCTATTTAGGATATTTCATATAAAAAAATTTTTTTTAAAGATTTTATTTATTTATCTGACAGAGATCACAAGTAGGCAGAGAGGCAGGCATGGGGGAGGGGCAGGAAGCAGGCTCCCTGTTGAGCAGAGAGCCCGATATGGGGCTCGATTGCAGGACCCTGGGATCATGACCTGAGCCAAAGGCAGAGGCTTAACCCACTGAGCCACCCAGCTGCCCCCAGGATATTTCATATAAATGGAGTTATGTATAATATGGGCCTAGCTTGGTTTTTTAGCATAGTGTTTTTTTCTTTTAAAGATTTATTTACTCATTTTAGAGGGAGAGAGAGCATGAGCAGGAGGTGGTGAGGGTGAGGGAGCAAGAATCTCAAGCAGACTCTGTGCTGAGTGTGGAGCCCAACTTGTGGCTCCGTCTCATGACCTGAGCTAAAACCAAGAATTGATTGCTTAACCAACTGCATCACCCAGCTACCCCTAGCATAATGTTTTTAAAGTTCATCTACATTATAGTATGCATCAGTACTTTGTTCCTTTTTTTTGGTTTTTTTCATTTTATTTTTTTTATATTTTTTAATTTTTTAATAAACGTATAATGTATTATTAGCCCCAGGGGTACAGGTCTGTAAATCGCCAGGTTTACACACTTCACAGCACTCACCATAGCACATACCCTCCCCAATGTCCATAAACTTTGTTCCTTTTTATGGAAGAGTAACATTCCATTTTACTTCCATACCCCATTTTGTTTATCCATTCACCCACTGATGGACATTTGGGTTGTTCTCATCTTTTGGCTTTTGTAAATAGTGTTGGCTGTGTACATTCCTGCATTAGTGCTTGAATACCTGTTTCCAATTTTGGAATTGGTGGGTCATTTGAATATTCTACAGGAACTGTCAGTGTGTCCCAGAGGGGCTTTACCATTTTTTTATAGTTTCACCAGCAATGTATGAAGTTTCCAATTTCCCCTCATCCTCACCAATACTTGTTAGGGTTTTTGTTTGTTTGTTTGTTTGTTTGTTTGTTTAATTTTATTTTTTATAAACATATTTTTATCCCCAGGGGTACAGGTCTGTGAATCGCCAGGTTTACACACTTCACAGCACTCACCAGAGCACATACCCTCCCCCATGTCCATAATCCCACCCCCCCAACCCCCCTCCCCCCATTAACCCTCAGTTTGTTTTGTGAGATTAAGAGTCACTTATGGTTTGTCTCCCTCCCAATCCCATCTTGTTTCATTTACTCTTCTCCTACCCCCTTAACCCACCATGTTGCATCTCCTCTCCTGTTTGTTTGTTTTTAATGGCCATCCGAGTGAGTGTTGAAGTGGTTTTTATTTTTTTGTGGTTTTTGTTGTTGTTTTGTTTTGTTTTGTTTTTTTTTTGAGAGCGCAGTGCTAATTTCATTGCAGTTTGTTTGGTTTGCATTTCCCTAATGGCTAATGATGTTGAGTATCTTTTCATGTACTTACTGACTATCTGTATTTATTCTCTGGACTAATGTCAATTCAAATCCTTTGCTTATTTTTTCATTGGGTGGTCTTTTTAATTTAGTTTTAGTTCTTTATGTATTCTAGATAAAAGTCCCTTATCAGGCAAATGATTTGCAAATATTTTCTTCCATTCTTTGGGTTGTCTTTTCACTTCCTTGGTAGTGATTAGAAGCACAAATGTTTTAAAATTCTGAAGTCCAATTTATCTGTTTTTTTCTTTTGTTGCTTGTGCTTTTGGTGTCATATCTAAAGTCATGAAGATTTATGCTTATTTTCTTCTAAGAATTTTGTAGTTTTAGCTCATTTAGATGAAGTAGAAAAAAACAGTACAAGCTACAACAAAAAACAAATACTAATATAAGTGCTTTTCCAGTATTAACTTGTTTAATCCTCAGAAAAAACCTGTGAGGTAGGGTCTATATTATCCTCATTTTATACCTGTACATATGAAGGCATCATTAGTTGAAATAATTTTACCAAGATCATTCAAATAGTTGATGATGGCCCCAGGATTTGAATGTACTCAGTCTAGCTCTTGAATATGTACTTTTAACTGCTACACATGGCCTCTTTTTTGAAGAATGTATTTTATATTCCCTCTGTAAAAGTCTTTTACATAATTTGTTCAGCTTACTCTTTGTAACTCATTTTTTGTTTCTGTCATAAATATTTTTTTGAATTAAGTTTCCCAATGATTGCTAATATACAGGAATGATATATGTATTTCTTTTATCTAGTAATCTCATTGAACTATAACAGTTCTGATTGTTTCCTATGTAGACAGTTAAAGCTATGGTGATTGGAAGGGTTTTTTTTTTGTTGTTGTTGTTATTGTTGTTTTTTAATATTTATTCATTTGACAGAGAGAGGGAAGCAGGTTCCATGCCCAGCAGAGAGCCTGAGTGCGGGGGCTCAGTCCCAGGACCCTGAGATCATGACCTGAGCCGAAGGCAGAGGCTTAACCTACTGAGCCACCCGGGTGCCCCTGTTATTGTTCCTTTTGAATCCATATATTTCTTTTAAGTACTTCCAGTACAGCGGTGAACGGAAGTAGTGATGGGGGAAAGAAAGGGCATCTTCTTCTCATTTAAGAAAAGTACTTCTAATATTTCTCCTTTTAAGTATGGCTTTCTCTCTTAAGTTTCTGATACTTCTTCCCAGGTTAAGGAAGTTGCCTTCTCTGGGCGTCAAGACTGTCAAAATATGAAGGTACACTCTGTCAATTTAATAAAAGGACTGTTTACAAAGGTGTGGTCACAGTTCAAGGCCACCTACAAGAGATAATGCTATACCATCTCTGGGCCTGAAAGGGCAAAGAAAGGGAGTGGTTACTAGAACTAAGGGAACCATTAACCCTCAGTTTGTTTTGTGAGATTAAGAGTCACTTATGGTTTGTCTCCCTCCCAATCCCATCTTGTTTCATTTACTCTTCTCCTACCCCCTTAACCCACCATGTTGCATCTCCTCTCCTGTTTGTTTGTTTTTAATGGCCATCCGAGTGAGTGTTGAAGTGGTTTTTATTTTTTTGTGGTTTTTGTTGTTGTTTTGTTTTGTTTTGTTTTTTTTTTGAGAGCGCAGTGCTAATTTCATTGCAGTTTGTTTGGTTTGCATTTCCCTAATGGCTAATGATGTTGAGTATCTTTTCATGTACTTACTGACTATCTGTATTTATTCTCTGGACTAATGTCAATTCAAATCCTTTGCTTATTTTTTCATTGGGTGGTCTTTTTAATTTAGTTTTAGTTCTTTATGTATTCTAGATAAAAGTCCCTTATCAGGCAAATGATTTGCAAATATTTTCTTCCATTCTTTGGGTTGTCTTTTCACTTCCTTGGTAGTGATTAGAAGCACAAATGTTTTAAAATTCTGAAGTCCAATTTATCTGTTTTTTTCTTTTGTTGCTTGTGCTTTTGGTGTCATATCTAAAGTCATGAAGATTTATGCTTATTTTCTTCTAAGAATTTTGTAGTTTTAGCTCATTTAGATGAAGTAGAAAAAAACAGTACAAGCTACAACAAAAAACAAATACTAATATAAGTGCTTTTCCAGTATTAACTTGTTTAATCCTCAGAAAAAACCTGTGAGGTAGGGTCTATATTATCCTCATTTTATACCTGTACATATGAAGGCATCATTAGTTGAAATAATTTTACCAAGATCATTCAAATAGTTGATGATGGCCCCAGGATTTGAATGTACTCAGTCTAGCTCTTGAATATGTACTTTTAACTGCTACACATGGCCTCTTTTTTGAAGAATGTATTTTATATTCCCTCTGTAAAAGTCTTTTACATAATTTGTTCAGCTTACTCTTTGTAACTCATTTTTTGTTTCTGTCATAAATATTTTTTTGAATTAAGTTTCCCAATGATTGCTAATATACAGGAATGATATATGTATTTCTTTTATCTAGTAATCTCATTGAACTATAACAGTTCTGATTGTTTCCTATGTAGACAGTTAAAGCTATGGTGATTGGAAGGGTTTTTTTTTTGTTGTTGTTGTTATTGTTGTTTTTTAATATTTATTCATTTGACAGAGAGAGGGAAGCAGGTTCCATGCCCAGCAGAGAGCCTGAGTGCGGGGGCTCAGTCCCAGGACCCTGAGATCATGACCTGAGCCGAAGGCAGAGGCTTAACCTACTGAGCCACCCGGGTGCCCCTGTTATTGTTCCTTTTGAATCCATATATTTCTTTTAAGTACTTCCAGTACAGCGGTGAACGGAAGTAGTGATGGGGGAAAGAAAGGGCATCTTCTTCTCATTTAAGAAAAGTACTTCTAATATTTCTCCTTTTAAGTATGGCTTTCTCTCTTAAGTTTCTGATACTTCTTCCCAGGTTAAGGAAGTTGCCTTCTCTGGGCGTCAAGACTGTCAAAATATGAAGGTACACTCTGTCAATTTAATAAAAGGACTGTTTACAAAGGTGTGGTCACAGTTCAAGGCCACCTACAAGAGATAATGCTATACCATCTCTGGGCCTGAAAGGGCAAAGAAAGGGAGTGGTTACTAGAACTAAGGGAAGGTAACTTTACTAGAAGGTATGAACTGAGAAGGAGGAAATTAGAGAAATAAATAACCTGACCTCAACACTTTTCCTACCCTCTGCTATCTTGTACTGTTAAGAGACACTGGTTATAGAACTAAGGGAAGGTAACTTTACTAGAAGGTATGAACTGAGAAGGAGGAAATTAGAGAAGTAAATAACCTGATCTCAACACTTTTCCTACCCTCCACTATCTTGTACTATTAAGAGACACCAGGGGCACCTGGGTGGCTCAGTGGGTTAAGCCTCTGCCTTCGGCTCAGGTCATGATCTCAGGGTCCTGGGATTGAGCCCCGCATCAGGCTCTCTGCTCAGCGGGGAGCCTGCTTCCCCCTCTCTCTCTGCCTGCCTCTCTGCCTACTTGTGATCTCTCTCTCTGTGTCAAATAAATAAATGAAATCTTTAAAAAAAAAAAAAAAAAAAGAGAGACACCGTACTATTAAGTCCATCACTGGTGGACAAGGGATGCCCACCGATCTAGTTGATTGATACTAGTTTCTTGGGAAAAGGGGAAGTTACACAACATCCATTCTATTTTTATTTCAAGAAACTTTTTAAGACATGAATGGGTATTGAATATTTTTCAGCTACCTTCTCTGTATCTATTGAAATGATTTTATGAGTTTTCTCTTTTAATCTGTTAATGTAAATGTCATAATAGAGTTCTAATCTATTTTCATCTTTCATTTTTGGAGTAAAACCTACTTGTACATGTCCTTCTAATTTTTTCTTAATAATATGCATTACTGGATTTTGTTTGCTAGTGTTTTATTTAATATTTTTTCCACCTATTCCCAAAAATGAGATTAAATTATTATTTTATTCACATATTTTCCTTGTCTAACTTTGATATCAGATTTCTTATATCTTCATAAAAGGAGGGGCATTTCTTTTTCTATTTCATGGAAGAATTTCTGTCAGATAAGGATTTTGTTCCTTAAGGGCTTTTTTAAAAAAAGATTTTATTCATTTATTTATTCATTTTATTTATTTATTCATTCACCTATTCATTTTTAAAGATTTATTTTTTTATTTTTATTTTTAAAGATTTATTTATTCCTGCTGAGCAGGGAGCCCAGTGTGGGGCTCAGTCCCAGGACCCTGGGATCATGACTTGAGCCAAAGGCAGACACTTAACAATAAGACACCCAGGTGCCCCTCCTTAAGGACTCAGTAGAATTTAACTGTATCATTATAGCCAGTTGTCTTTTTTCCTTTTTCTTTTTAATATCCTTTTTTTCATTTCATTCCTTCTTTCCTGGATTCTTTTTTAAAGATTTATTTGTTTATTTGAAAGAGAGAGAAAGTGTGAGCATGAGAAGGGGCAGAGGGAGAGAATATCGAAGCAGACTCCTGCTGAGCATGGAGCTGGCTGGACACAGGACTTGATCCTACGAGCCATGAGATCAGGACCTGAGCTGAATTAATGACTTCTTTTATATTCCTAATATTATTTGTTTATTTGTTGCTTCTGTCTTTTTGTTGATCAGTTTGGCCCCCAGCATTTTTATTTTATTTATTTATTTATTTATTTAGGTCCCTGGCATTTTTAGAGTGTAATGGTAGGGGAAGGGAGAGGATGACAGGGTTTTTACAATTCATAGTTAGATTTTCTTTTACTCTCCCTGTTTCAGTATAGTAACTCTGTCTTCATCTGTGAGAACCAAAGAGATCTTTTGGTTCAGATCTTCAGAGTAGACCTTTATGAAGCCCAAACATTACTGCTCAGTTTAATGCTTTTGGTTCCCTCTTTATTTCAGACCCCTTTGAGTTTCCTTTTCTCTTCCTTGGGAGCTCAGGTATACATTTAAGAAAATGTTTATTATATTTTATCCTACATTTTTCCAGGTAGAAAGTTTTTTTTTTTTTTTAATCATTTCTCCCCCTGCCTCCCATATTTAAAGTAAGAAGAGAAAGTTTACCTTTTATATATACTCTTCCAGTTCTTTTATCTTTTTTACTTAAAAATATATCATGGATTTCAAGTCCATATCAACATAGATATATACTTAGTTCCTCCATCCTGTTGTTATGTCTTCATGAACACTGTGCCCTCACTGATGTTATGCCAGGAACAAAGGGTTGGTAAGGTATACCCTTCCCTTACTTACCTTGGCCTAGAGTTGACTAATACCACTTCTGCTCACATTTCAATAGGGAAAACTGGGTAATACAGTCTATCACATGGATATTTAGTGAGTCTCTGTCACATTTGAGTTTATTTTATAGAATTGTTTTATGTATAACTACTAGACATGAATATGGCTTGACAAATAGAATTGTAATACTGAGATTTCACAAACATTTTACACCAGTGAACTTTAATGGTTTTGGATAATTGGGTAGACCGTATTGTGAGAATTCATTGGATAATATGTTTTACAAGTTGTTTTTAAACCAAAAATATTTTCTTTCCCTACTCTTCTAGGGAAAAAACTAAGAATCTAGTTCCAGGATATGTGAACATTTCTAGTATTTTCTAGAATTATTACTGGTTATACATCAAGGAATTAAATGACAAATAATTAGACTTACATTGAGTTAATGGATGATTTTTTAAAGGTAAAATCATAACTCCCGAGTGCCTATGTTAAGTCAGTTAACTATCTGCCTTCAGTTCAGGTCATGATCTCAGGGTCCTGGGACTGAGCCCTGCACCCGGCTCCCTGCTCACCAGGGAGCCTGCTTCTCCCTCTCCCTCTGCTGTTCCCTGTACTTGTGCTTTCTCTGTCAAATAAATAAATAAAATCTTCTAAAAAAAACCATAACACCCTTACAGATATAAAATGAATATCTGTTAAAGATTTTGGTAAACTCATTATATAATGAGGGAACTAAGCAGATACTGAAACTGATTCAAAAGAGAATCCAAAGAAGCACAAATTTATAAGAATTAAAGGGAAGTTGAAATAAGTATATATCTTCTGCCCTCCCATGAGGGGTGGTGGAGGGTGGAAGGAAGTGAGCTGAACTTTTTCCGGCCAGAATTATTTTACATTTCCATGGACAAGAATTATTTTGCATTTGTTGAAGCTTTATCTACAACTTAGTTGTAAGATAGTTCAAGGACAGTGAAAGGCTAGAATTAGATAACCAAGAAAAATGTGCTTTAAACAATCATACTTTTTTGTTGGAGACACAAAGTAATCTTTTTTTTTTTTCTTCCAAATGTGTTTCCAATTGAAACTCAATACGAGATAGATTATGATTCACCAGTATCATTTTATTTGAGAAATGTGTAGGACAATTATAAAGCATTATAAGAAACTGCCATGCAAATGTTATATTTCTCTCTGTTTCAGGTTTATGCTGCTGACTGTACTGATGGTATTCTTTTAGAGCTACGAAAATATTTGCCAAAATATTACGGCATCTGGTCACCTCCCACTGCACCGAATGGTAATCTTTTCTTAAAAATCTGTTCTTTACTATTAATTCATGACAGTGACTTTTTATTTTGATTTTTAAAATTATTTTTAAAGATTTTGTTTTTGAGAGAGAGAGAGAGTATATAAGCATGGGGAGCTGGGGGCAGAGAGAGAAGTAGACTCCCCACTGAGCAGGGGAGTCTGATGTGGGACTCTATCCTAGGACCCTGAGATCATGACCTGCGAGTGTCTTTTTAAACGCCTTTATATAAATTTAAGCCTAGTTTTATACAGACAGAATATATGTGGTTTTCTTTCTAATCTTTTCTTTACTTCATTAAGGGAATCGTACTTCTTTTTTTTTTTTTTAGGATTTTATTTATTTATTTGAAAGAGAGAGAAAGTGAGAGAGCAAGCGTGAGCATTTGTGGGGTGGGCAGTGGGAGAGGAAGAAGCAGATTCTCTGTTGAGCAGGGAGCCCAATGTGGGGCTCCATCGCAGGATCTGGGATCATGAGCTTAGCTAAAGGCAGATACTTAACTAACTGACTGAGCCACCCAGGTGCCCCTGCTTTTGTTTTTCATACCCAGTTTCTTAAATGGTGTATAGCGTTAATGACCAATGGGAAACCTAGGTGGCTTAGTCGGTTGAGCATCCAACTCTTGATGTAAGCTTAGGTCATGATCTGAGTCATGACATCCGGCCCCCTGTTGGCTCTGAGGTCAGCAGGGAGTCTGCTTCTATCCCTACCCCCCTTCCTCTCCTTCTGCCCCTTCCCACCACCCTCCCCTCACATGTGCACACTCTTTCTCTCTAAAATAAATGTCTTAAAAAAAAATTAATGATCAATTTCTTATAATTGAATAAAAAAAATCTATTGTACTTAATACTGTGTACATTTATAAATGTTCTTTTTTCCTTATTTATTGGGCAATTTCTTTTTCCATTTTGAGTAGGAAAACCAAGAAAAATATTTTGTTTACATAACTTCCTCTGTCTCGTTCTAGGCTTTAAATTGCAATCTTCTAGGGGTGTCCGGGTGTCTCAGTCAATCTGACTCTTGATTTTCAGGTCATGATCTCAGGGTTGTGAGATTGAGCTCCATGCTGGGTGTGGAACCTGCTTAAGATTCTCTCTCTCCCTCTCCCTCTGCTCCCCTCTCCCTCTCTTTAAAAACAATCACAGTCTTAAAAAAATACTGCTAAGTTTCGTGGTTAGAGGACAAAATGATCTATGTAAGGGTACATCTCTTTCTTAATGAATACTTGAAGGAGTATTTGCCTTTTCGAAGCCTTTGACAGAGCAGAATTAAACAAGTAGCATGAATGCTTAATGATTGAAGAATCATTCATGAATAGGTGAAGAGTTTCAAACTTGACTGAGTTTGAGAATAACCCAGAGGCTTGTTAAAATGCAAATTAATAGGCTCAACTCCCAGTGTTTTGATTATGCAGATTAATGTTAGAGTTTAGTGATATGCTTGTTAAAAAAAAGCTACACTTTTTTTGATGTAGCTAGTACTTGAACTGCATTTTGAGAAGAGGGAGAGAAGGAGCTCCAGCTTGGGCTTGTTCATCAATTTTGTTTTTCTTCTACTTATTTACTAGGTAAGGAAGTGTCATTTGTAGGGAACCATGGTATCTTCCTGGGTATCCTCAGTTAGGTAATAGTAAATCTATGATTCCCCGGGTATTTAGGATTCTTCTGTATTTCAGTAATATGAAAAAAAAAATGAGTGAGTTTAGCTTTAGTCTTCCTCCTTCTTTCTTTTTTCCCTTTATTTCTTTCCTTTCTTTTTCCCTTCCTTCTTTCTTTGTCTTTTTGTCTCAAATATAGAGTATATCCTGATTGAGATCACCATATTACTTAAGTTATTTCACAAATCTTGATGATCACCTTACTTCATAGAGGTTTCCGTTGTAACGTAAAATAACTGGATTCCATTAAACTTTGCCACTGGTTGCTGTTTAATTTTGAGCAAATCATTACTCATCATTAAAGTAACAGTTGAAAGATTAACAGAGGTCACTGAGGATGGTACTATAGTCAACATCCAGATAAGTAAATACTCATTTTAAAAACGTTGTTAGGAAGGGGTAGAATAACTGAGCAAACAGCATCATTATTTTGAAAAGTAGAGTATATAGAAAGAATCTGGGTAAGAAGAAATATTTTAATTAAAAATAACATTTTATAGCTTGAATTACTAGCATATGATTTAAAAATAAAGGACTTACTAGCAATAACAATCTTCTTGGTCCTCAGTACTAAATAGAGAGACATCTATACTAAAATAGAAAGAGTAGTTTGAAGTCAAAAGACTTGGGTTTTTGTTTTTTAAAGATTTTATTTATTTATTTGACAGATAGAGATCACAAGCAGGCAGAGAGGCAGGCAGAGAGAGGAGGAAGCAGGCTCCCTGCCGAGCAGAGAGCCCGATGTGGGGCTCGGTCCCAGGACTCTGGGATCATGACCTGAGCCGAAGGCAGAAGCTAAACCACTGAGCCACCCAGGCGCTCCAAAAGACTTGGTTTTACCTCGATTTTTTCCAAATTTTGTGAAGTTGGTTAAATCATGAACTTTTTTTTTTTTTTTTTTTTAAGATTTTATTTATTTATTTGACAGAGACACAGCGAGAGAGGGAACACAAGGTAGGGGACTGGAAGAGTGAGAAGCAGGCTCCCCGCTGAGCATGACTCCCGATGTAGGGCTTCATCCCAGGACCCTGAGATCATGACCTGAACCAAAGGCAGACACTTAACGACGAGCCACACAGGCACCCCAACTCATTAACCTTTTTGAGCTCTACTTTTTCTTTTATAAATTGAAAATAATACCACATAGATTTGAGTAGTTGCATGTTATGTAAGAATGCTTTGAAAATTCTAATATTCTTATTTGAATTTCTCTTATGGAGAAATTGGTGCTACTGGGAAAAGAAAATGAGGTGAGGAAAATGAGAGAAGAGAGGAGAAAATGTAAATAAAAGGGTGGAAAGGACAGGAATAAAAAAGTATCTGTATATAGAGTGGTTTAGTAATTGAACAGTTGCCTTGGTAGATGTCCTATTGCTTTTTAATTTTTTTGCTCTGGAGGAAGTTACACAAAAATTGTTGCACTATGCAGGTGTTTAGCTTTTTTTAGAGAATCCATGGGATCGTTTTTCTGTTATCCTTTTGATAATGAAACAAATATAAATATTTATATCATGAAACCAAATATTTCTTAAATTTTAGAACACTGTGGTTTGCATTACTGTATTTTACGTAGGAATAATTGGCCTCCCCCACCCACCCACCGGGCGGGTGCTTATAGTAGTTTTATAAATTATTTATTATTTTTCAGGTGCTCATGGTAGTTTTATAAACTTGATGTAGTTCTTACAGCCCAGAGTAGTAAAATGTAGAAAGTACTGCAAATTTGCTTAGCAAATTATTGTAACTTAAGTGTAAGATCATGCTGACCAATAAGGTTTTTTCCTTTTGATTTTTTTATGTAGCTTTATCAAGATATAATTTATGTATCATAAAACCCACTCATTTAAAGTATATAATTCAGTAGTTCTTAATATATTCATAGAGCTGTAAAATCATCACCATTAGCTAATTTTAGAACATGACCAATAGATTTTTTTTTAAAGTTAAAACATTTATAAATTATCTTTGAGGATTTTGAGTTAGTTACATATATTAAATCTCATCCTTATCTATATAAACATATGATGCCTAGGATATATACCATCAAAAAGATTTTATTGATAGTTATCTAGGGAGATAGAAAAGTATATCTTTAAGTGGGTTTGAGCAAATTGAAAGGTTTTTTTTGTTTTTTTTATTTAGAGATTTTATTTATTTATTTGACAGAGAGAGATCACAAGTAGGCAGAGAGGCAGGCAGAGAGAGAGAGAGGAGGAAGCAGGCTTCCCGCTGAGCAGAGAGCCCCATGTGGGGCTCGATCCCCGGACCCTGAGATCATGACCTGAGCCGAAGGCAGAGGCTTTAACCCACTGAGCCACCCAGGCGCCCCCAAATTGAAAGTTTTTAAATGTACTTTCCAGCTTGATTAATTGTTGGGTTTCTGGATCTAGCTACTAGTGAAATTTTAGGAAGCATGCACTGACCTCCTATACACTGAGGTCAAATTTGGAAGCTCAAGATCTCTCCCTGTGATCCTTTCTACTTTCAGTTTATCTTGCCTTTAGAAATGACCAATGATTGCAGTTGAAAGCAGAAGTAAAAGGCCTTCTCTGTTTTTCCATATGGCTTCCTAGTTGGGCGGGAGCTCCTCATCTGGCCTTTTCTCCTTTTTTGAGAGGTTCAGAAATGAAGATAGTAATCTATACCTACTGGACTTTCTGGAGATGGTGGGGAAGAATTTGACGAAACTTGGAACCCATATTCTCATAATTTATACAATCAGTAATATTTAGTATAAGAGCATCTAAATAACTCTTCCTTCAACTCCCTGAATGCCCTCTCCCTTGTCCTTCCTTTAAAGAAACTAATTATCTTTACTGTTTAGTTATATGTAGGTCTTTCAGTTTTTCCACAGTATTTCAAATGTTTCTACTTTTTTCTCTTTTGATACTGGGAATTTTCTGCCCCTTTCTTAGAGTGTCAGGAATATATTCCAGCAGTAGAAAATTTGCTATAGGAATTTTTTATGCATAATGTATTACAAAGCAATGTATTACATTTAATTTATATTAAAGGTAATTATATTTAATTATACATATTTAATTAGAAAATATATTTAAAACAGGAAGCTTCCTTCAGCCATAGTAACCTTGGGCAATCTTATATTGTCGTCAACAGCATGAAGTATATAATATTTTGAGCATGCTAACCATGTCATTGGTAAAGCCACTGAGAAATTTTACTTAGTAATCTGCTTATAACAGCATGAAGTGGTATATTTCTGAATATCTGGTAGTTATTTTCATGATCTTTGCCTCAAAAAATTAATGAATTATAGAAATTCTGTGTATACTTCCATGAATTAGTAGATAAATAATGGATTTAGCTCTTATAGCCATAGCCTCTTAAACTTAACTGTATTTCTAGTCATTGTGATCTCTTATAATGAGCTCCATGTATTTCTGAAAAGTAGATGGCTTTTTATTTATTATACAATTATTATAGAATATTTCCTTAGATCTGAGTTTCATAAATGCCAGTCCTTTGACCTCTGGCAGACTGGTTTTATCAGTATCTGTTGTCTTAAATAGAGGTTTTCAGAATTTAAAAAAGTAAATCTAGTTATTATTCTATCAATCTTTATGATGTATACAACATACAGTTATACACATGTATGTGTAAAAATCACCTCTCTTCATTCAAAATCATATCTTACAAGTTACATCATATTAAATAATCATATCGTAATTATTTTCCAAACATTGTATGAAAGTAGTTTCATTTATTTCCTTGACCTTGGTCAGAATGAACGTAAAAATATTCCAGATAGAACACTTATTCTTAGTCCATCCGATTTTTTGGATGAGTTTTATTTATTTATTTATTTATTTTTAAGATTTTTTTTTTTTTTTTTTTTAATTTATTTGACAGGGAGAGAGACAGCACAAGTAGGGGGAGCAGGAGAGGGAAAAGCAGGCTCCTCGCTGAGCAGGGAGCCCGATATGGGGCTTGATCCCAGGATCCTGAGATCATGACCTGAGCCAAAGGCAGACGCTTAACCGACTGAGCCACCCAGGGTGGCAAAAACCCTGGATGAGTTTTAGAACATATTTTCTGTTTACCTGAAAATTTAAAAATACTACTCCATTCTATAGCCAGAGGGGCCTGGCTGAAAAAGCGTCCTTTGTTATCCAGTCTGTGACATTGCTTTACAAGTGAAACTCCCCTGTAGTAAAATGCCTTTGAGCAT
The DNA here is from genome assembly GCF_002288905.1 of Enhydra lutris kenyoni. Lineage (NCBI taxonomy): Eukaryota > Metazoa > Chordata > Mammalia > Carnivora > Mustelidae > Enhydra > Enhydra lutris. The sequence continues at coordinate 13,193,518 of NW_019154096.1, read as the reverse complement.
TTAAGTTACTGAATCTCAAGATTGACTTATTTTGAATTAAGCTGTATGCTAGTGAAATAATTTGCTAATAGCATTTTGCAGAAAGAATTAATATTCAGACTTAACTCTAGTGATAACAACCTGTTTAAAAAAAAATCTGTAAAGGTGTCAGTGCTCAGATCATGTCCCATTTTCCTATTTATCTATTTCATTCAAAAGTACTTGTGGCAAGCTTCTAGATATATGACATTATAGCCTTAAAAAAAAAACTGCATCTCTGCAGCAGGTTTTGATGTTTATTTTTACAACTAAGAGGGAAGGATAGAAATTACAGTCTCAAATTCTTAGTTTCACTTACCAAAAAAAAAAAAAAAAAATCAAGGCCAGGGAACTAAAAGAAAAACACTAAGCCAACTCAGCAGGTTTTAATTTAAGAGTTATTAACTTACCCCTGGGGCTAATAATACATTAAATGTTTATAAAAAAATTAAAAATTTTTAAAAAAAGAGTTATTAACTTAAGTTTAATAATATTCTAGCAGTTGTTTGGTAATTTGAGTCATATATCCCATATCAAGAACCTGAAAGTAGGGGCACCTGGGTGGCTCAGTGGGGTTAAAGCCTCTGCTGTTGGCTCAGGTCATGATCCTGGGGTCCTGGGATCGAGCCCCGCATCGGGCTCTCTGCTCAGCAGGGAGCCTGCTTCCTCCTCTCTCTCTCTGCCTGTCTCTCTGCCTACTTGTGATCTTTGTCTGTCAAATAAGTAAATAAAATCTTTAAAAAAAAAAAAAAAAAAGAACCTGAAAGTAAAGAAAAACACATTTGGCTAGTTGAAATATATGTCAAATAAAACCCAAGATGCTCAGGCCTGTTTACTGAAGGAATGACTCAGTTATTACAGTGTTAGGCCAAATCCAAAGTCTCTCTGGGCAGTAGGAATGAGAAAGGCAAACATTCATTCATTCAGCAAACATTTATTGTATTCCTACTATATATGGGATTTGCATTTGTATTTTCCTCCTTCCCAAGAGGGGAAGAGGAAATAGAGATTTTATATTATGGTTTGTAATCTACTCTTGCTTCTGTCATCTCCAATTATTACAAGAAACAGTTTATTGTTTGTTTTTAATCACTACCAAATTGGCAAGTAGAAAATAATAATCCTACACTGAGATAAAGATGCTATGATAGTTAGCTAAGTTCACACACTATCTTTATACTCTCCTCAAGACTTTTGAGGTCTCTTTCAGTTACAGAAAGTAATGATACACTTGTGTATGTCAGGGATTTACTGTATTAGGTTCTAATTAGTTTTTTCTGATATTTGAGATATAAACCTTGTTACTGAAATTTTTACATAGCTGTAGCAAAAGGATGGATAAGTTTCCTTTAGTTTCACTCAAGGTAGCTGGAGATGAAAGGAGGGAATACAAAGGGGACGGTTCTGTGCTGCTTTCTTCCCCATCTTCTCATCCCATCCTGTTGTTATCTTTGAAAGCACAGAATCTTGGGTGGGTTCCAATTTCTTGATCAGAATATTCCCACAGTGCCCTTACTTTTCATTGTCAACAGTCCTGTGTCTGTGTCCAGACCTTTTGTTTTCTCTTACTGCACATGTCTGTTTTTGAGAGTCCTTTTTTAAAATGTGTCCTACTTTTTCTGCTGTGCCAGTGCTGGTTTCTTAGGCTATAGTTTTTTGTCATATTTGGGCTTGACTTCACCTGGTTCTACAAAATCATGACCTTGCTCCCATCTTCCTTTTACTAAGGGATAAAACTTACCTCTTTATTTCTTATCCTTTCGTTTTTTTTTTTTTAAGATTTTATTTTATTATTTATTTGACAGACCGAGACCACAAGAAGACAGAAAGGCAGGCAGAGAGAAGGAGGGGGGAGCAGGCTCCCTGCTGAGCAGAGAGCCTGATGCAAGGCCCGATCCCAGAACCCTGAGATCATGACCTGAGCGGAAGGCAGAGGCTTTAACCCACTGAGCCACCCAGGCGCCCCTATTTCTTATCCTTTCAAGGAAAAGATTTATGCCTCTTGAATCTGAGGGCTTAAAACTTTCACAAGCTCTATGAGGATTGTTCTCATTTTTAGTTCAACACAGCCTTCTTTGTTGTAATTTAATAACTGCTTGGTGTGGGTCAAGGTAAAGGAAAATAGGGCAAGTCTTTTTTCCTCTGGTAGCCTTTTATTCATAAAAAATACATATCTTCTCTAACTTTGCTACTTTAGTAAAAAGCAGATAAAATCTTTTCTGTTTTTGAGAAAAAGTTTTTAGGAGAAATGCTTCACATATTCATAACTGAAAGTTATGATCTCAGTTAGAACTTTGGGAAGATGCTTTCATCAAGTAAAGAATTTCTTTCCTTTCTTCCCTCTGTACCTAGACTTTACTTTCAAGCTAAGCTGTAATTAGTTCAGTTACAGTATTTAGTAACTAAAACTTTTATAATTTTTTACTTGAATCTCCATTTATAGTAGTTTTCTGTGGGAATATGTATGCAGGATGCCAAAGTAGTTTACAGATGAACTTTTTGACGAATGCTTATATTCTAAAAAGCAAGATACTTATTTTTCTTTTGAGACTAGTAAGACTAGAATGTGTATTTGGCAGTGACCATAATGTAGATAGATTTACCTTCTTTTTAATGATTTTATTTATTTATTTGACAGAGACAGACACAGTGAGAGGGAACACAAGCAGGGGGAGTGGGAGAGGGAGAAGCAGGCTTCCTGCTGAGCTTGGAGCCCGGTGTGGGGCTCCATCCCAAAACCCTGAGATCACGACCTGAGCCGAAGGCAGACAGTTAATGACTGAGCCAACCAGTCGCCCCTAGATAGATTTACTTTCTTAAACTATGCTTCTGTTGTGTACTCTGTGGGAAGGATTTATTCCTAATATTAATTTTAAATGAAAATTTTTAGGAATTATTAAAATACTAAGAGATCTACTGAAGCACAGATGACATAAAATGTATTCAAAAGGGGAATGCATTCTGAAAAAGCTTTTGAGATAATCTCATTTTAATGTCCTTAGGAACCTTATATCTATTTCATCCTTTTGCTGATGATTGAATATTAATTTTATCACTTCCTGCAAGAGTTTCTCTGTGATATTTATACTTGTTTTAAATTTGTTGGTCAGTTTTTTCTTCTTCTTTCAGTTGGAATAATAATAATTGTTGACTCTGGTTTTATTTTAACTTTTTTCTCAGTTTTAAGATTTTCTCATTTTGTTTTCCTGTGGAAGTTATTTGCGTAGTAATATGTTTTCCTATTACTAATTAAGGTTTTCCTTTAATAACAGATTTATACTTAAAACTGGAAGATGTGACCCATAAATTTAATAAGCCCTGTATAATGGATGTAAAGATAGGGCGAAAGAGTTATGATCCTTTTGCCTCATCTGAGAAGATTAAGCAACAGGTCAGCAAGTACCCATTAATGGAAGAGATTGGGTTCTTGGTGCTTGGCATGAGGGTAAGAGTGATTATTGGTAACATTTCTCTTTACATGTTCTTCCCTTGGAAAATATAGGTGTTATTATAATTCTTACATATTAGAAGATAATATATTTTGGATTTGGGTTATCCATATCTCCCCAGTGCGGGTGGAGATTTTAATCTCCTTTGTTCACTAATAGATGGTCAGTGTCTGGAGTTATCCTGACACATAGTATGTAATTAATAATGAATGGCTGAACCATAAGACTCTGACTCTGATAATTTTGTTTTAAAGAAGCTTAAGTTTAGGTGCAAAATAATAAGTGAAAGTGATATTACTCGTGATTTTTCCGTGAGAAAAGTGGTAAGTTTATATATTCATTTTTTCCTGTGTTTTTAAAATAGAAAAAGAAAATTAAAAATTAGGTTATTTCTTCAGACTGTATTTTAAAACAGTTGTTTTATTTGCTCATGATTCTGTAGGTTGAAAGTTTGAGTTGGGCTCAGGTAGACAATTTGCTGATCTCAGTTAGGGTCCCTCATATAGCTGTGTTTATTTGATGACTCAGCTAAGGGTAGATGGTCTAAAATGACCTCACTGTCATGTCTGGGAGATCATACTGTTGGCTGGGCCTTTTCCCCTGTGATCTCTTGTGTTCCAGCAAGCTCGCTGGAGCTTCTTCATATTCCAAGAAGGCAAGAGTGAGAGCTATAAGGTCTCTTGAAATTTACATTAGGAAGTCATTTGATGTGACATCTGTAGGACAAAGAATATCACAGGGCCAACCCATATTGATAAGGAAAAGAAATAGACTTCAATTCTGATAGTGGGAATGGAGAAGTCACAATATAAATGGTAGTGCACACAAGGATGGGAAGGATTGTTGAAGCCATCTTTGCAAACAGTATGCCACAGTTAAGAAGTAATGTGGAATAAAATTCTCTAAATGGTATGCCTTCTAGATGTGCGGAGGCAAAATTTGGATATATGATAAATGATTGTTTACCTATACAAGTATAGTGGGTAGTTTTGAAACTCATCATGTAAGATGATATATGTATAGGTGTTCCTTTTGACTTTTAAACTATAATACAGAAGTATTATAGATGAATTGTTAATGTGATGGTAATAATAGCACAGTTGAATTTGGTATTCTGGTTATAAATAAAACCAAAAAAATGTACAGTTATTTCATTTTAGAATACTATAATTAAATATGGTTATATGGTAAAGAAAAAAAAAGGTAATGGAATAATGTTAAAACAAACAAGGAATAAGCATGGAGCCTGACGCAGGGCTCGATCTCATGACCCTGAGATCATGACCTGAGCCAAAATCAAGAGTCAGACACTTACAGGGCTGAGCCACCCAGGTGCCCCTCTACTCAATATTAAACTTATTCCAATCTGGCTTCTGTTTGATCATCCCTCCAGATTTGCTCCTCTCTAAGGTCCCTAAAGACCTTAACAATCTTCATTGTTAACTAGGTCCAAATGACATTTTTTCATTATTCACTTTACTTTACTTTGAAAAGCAACTTTCAGTGCTATCTAAGTTATCCTTGAAACTTTCCCTTTTAGTGTTCATGACACCCTCTCTTGGTTGTTTCCTAAGACCACTTTCCTAAGACCACTTATTTACCAGCTTATTTTTTTCTGTTTACTCTTTAAATGTTGATGTATTCTGCTCAGTTCCATTTTACTCCCTCGTTTTTCTTTCTGTTTCTTCCTGAGCAGTGTCTTTTGTTCTTAAATGGTTCATTTTTACTTACACTGGTTAAACCCAATGTGTATCTTCTACCTCTGGTTTATCTTTGCTCTCCTAATCTGACCTTTACTTGGATAATGTAAAGACATCTAGAATGACTATGTTATAAACTGACACACATCCCTCTTGCAAACTAACAACCACAACAATAGTAACATCTCTATTATTCCCTATCCCAGTAAATGGCATCACCATACATACAGTTTTACAAAGCAGAAAACTTGTAGTACTATCACATCTCAGAACCAGTCATTAGTTCTATTGATCTTAATTCCCAATGTCTCTTGAGTCCCATTATCCCTTTCCAGACTCTAGTCCTAACTGATCTCTCAAGTTCAGTTTTGCTCTCTTCCAGTCTGTTCATCAAACATTGCAAAAGACATATCTAATTAGGACATTACCCTATTTAAAAATTCTTCAGTGGGTTTCCATTACCCTTCAGGTACATATACAGGATAAAGAAGACATTGTGTGAGTTAGCATTCTTGGGATATGTGGTTTCCCCAGACAAGTAATTCTTCTGTTTGTATTTTTTTAATAACAACTTTTTGAGATACAATTTACATATCCTTCAATTCACTTACTTAAATATATGATATGATTCATTGGTTTTAGTATATTTATGGAATTGGGCAACCATCAACACATTCAACTTAAGAATATTTTCATCACCCTCAAAAGAAATATACCAACTAGCAGTCGCCCCTCTTTTTCTTCCAGTCTTTCAATTCCCCCTAGCCTTAGGCAACCGTAATCTACTTTCTATCCCTATAGATTTGCTTCTTCTGGACATTTCATATGAATGGAATTGTACAATATAATAGGTGGTCTTTTGTGACTGGATTCTTTCACTTAATGTTTTTAAAAGTTCATCCATGTTGTGGCATAGATCAGTATTATATTTCTTTTTATTGCTAAATAATATTTCATTGTCCATATATGCCACATTTTCTTTATCCATTCATATAATTTTTTTTAAAGATATTATTCATTTATTTGTCAGAGAGAGAGAGCACACAAGCAGGGGGAGCAGCAGGCAGAGGGAGAAACGCTCCCTGCTAAGCAAGGAACCCGATACTGGACTCGATTCCAGGACCCTCGGGATCATAATGAAGGCAATGCTTACCTCACTGAGCAACCCAGGCGTCCCATATCCACTCATTTATTGATAGACATTGGGTTATTTCCATGTTATGGCTATTATTAATGCTATTATGAACATGAATGTACAACTTTTTTACATGTGCATATTTTTATTTCTTTTGGATAGATTTCTGAGTTTGAAATTGGTAGGTCCTGTGGTTAAATTTAACTTGTTAAGAAACTGCCAAAGTATTTTTCCAAAGTTCCTGCACCATTTTACATACCTACCAGTGATGTTGTGAAGGTTCCAATTTCTTCACATCCTTGCCCAACACTCGTTACTGTCTTTTTTTTTTTTTAACCATTGTCATCCTAATTAAACAGTATGTTTACTACTGTATAAAGGAAGTTATGAGAACAAAAATAACAGGAACACAAATTGATCCAGTATGATCCTCACCAAAATCCAAACTGGCATTTTTTTTCAGCAACTGACAATTACAACTTAATCCTAAAATTCAAGTGTAAATTTAAGGAGGACCCAGAATTAGTCAAAACAATCTTGAAAAAAGGAAGAATAAAATTAGAGCTGTCACAATTTCTTCAAAGCTTCAAAGCTTACTCCAAGGCTACATTAATAGACAGTGTGGTTCCAAAAAAAATATTTGCAAATCATATATTTGATATGAGGTTAGTATCTAAAATATATAAAGTACTCATACAATTTAATACAATCGCCATCCTAATGGGTGTGAAGTGGTATCTCAATATGGTTTTGATTTACATTTCCCTAGTGACTAATTATATTAAGCATCTTTTCATGTGTTTATTGACCATTTGTATATCTTTGGAGAAATGTCTATTCCGATCCTTTGGCTGCTTTCAAATTGGGATAGTTGTCTTTTTATTAATGAGTTTTATACAAATACCTGATGAGATATGATTTGCAAATATTTTCTCACCTTCACTTTCTTGACAGTTCCTTTGAAGCACAATTTAATAGATAAAAAAATCTAATTAAAAAAATGGGCAGAGGAACTACATAGAGATTTTTCCAAGGAAAATATCCAAATAGCCAACAGGAACATCAAAAGGTTCTCAACATCACTAATCTCAGGGAAACACAAATCAAGATCACAACGACAATTACCTCACACCTGTTAAAACGGCAAACATCAGAAAGACAAGAGATAACAAGAATTGCCCAGAATATGGAAAAAAGGGAATTAACACTCCTCTGAGAATTATACTCAGCATCTCAGCGTCAAGCCACTAGAACTTTGAATAGTTCGAATGTGAAGAATGTAAATTAGGTATAGCTACTATGGAAAACAGTATGGAGGTTTCTCAAAAAATTAGAAAATAGAACTACCACATGATCCAGCAATTCTACTTCTGGGCATATATTCAAGGAAATGAAAACAGAATTATCATAGAGATATGTGCAATTTATACTCTAATGTTTAAAAATTTTCCTCCAGGAAAGTCATGCCTTCTTATCACTGACTAGACTGAAATTTACCAAATATATCAAATATTCAAAAATATATTTAAATATTTTTCTGTTCTGTTCAGCCAATAGTAGAAGAGGTTTTGCGGGCAGAATAACTTGCCAGTTTTCTATGCTGGTTTAGGATCTTTCTTTTTTTATATTTATTTGTTTAAATTTTATTTATTTATTTATTTATTTATTTATTTATTTATTTAAGAGGGTGGGTGTGAGCAGGGGGGAGAGAGAGAATTTTTTTTTAAATTAATATATAATGTATTATTAACCCCAGGGGTACAGGTCTGTGAATCACCAGGCTTACACACTTCACAGCACTCACCATAGCACATACCCTCCCCAATGTCCATAACCCCACCACCCTCTCCCTGCCCTCCACCCCCCGGCCACCCTCAATTTGTTTTGTGACATTAAGAGTCTCTTATGGTTTGTCTCCCTCCCAATCCCATCTTGTTTCATTTATTCTTTTCCTACCCCCCAAACCCCCTACGTTGTATCTCCACTTCCTCATATCAGGGAGATCATATGATAGTTGTCTTTCTCTGATTGACTTATTTTGCTCCACATAATACCCTCTAGTTCCATCCACGTCATCACAAATGGCAAGATTTCATTTCTTTTGATGGCTGCATAGTATTCCATTGTATATATATATACCACATCTTCTTTATCCATTCATCTGTTGATGGACATCTAGGTTCTTTCCATAGTTTGGCTATTGTGGACATTGCTGCTATAAACATTCAAGTGCACGTGCCCCTTCGGATCACTACATTTGTATCTTTAGGGTAAATACCCAGTAGTGCAATTGCTGGGTCATAGGGTAGCTCTATTTTCAACATTTTGAGGAACCTCCATGCTGTTTTCCAGAGTGGTTGCACCAGCTTGCATTCCCACCAACAGTGTAGGAGGGTTCCCCTTTCGGAGAGAGAAGCTTAACCAGGCTTGACACACAGC
>NW_019154096.1:13142471-13184677 GCF_002288905.1 Enhydra lutris kenyoni | reverse complement strand
CTTTCCATAGTTTGGCTATTGTGGACATTGCTGCTATAAACATTCAAGTGCACGTGCCCCTTCGGATCACTACATTTGTATCTTTAGGGTAAATACCCAGTAGTGCAATTGCTGGGTCATAGGGTAGCTCTATTTTCAACATTTTGAGGAACCTCCATGCTGTTTTCCAGAGTGGTTGCACCAGCTTGCATTCCCACCAACAGTGTAGGAGGGTTCCCCTTTCAGAGAGAGAGAATCTTAAGCAGGCTCCACTCCCAGCACAAAGTCTGACACAGGGCTCAGTCTCACAACCCTGAGATCATGACCTGAACCAAAATCAAGAGTTGGACACTTAACCAACTAAGCCACCCAAGTGCCCCTAGGAATTATTTACTTTTAATGACTTTTAATAATTATACTATATTTCATTGATCCCAAGATGATGTGATGATAAGACTGAAGAAAAATGAAATCTTGCCATTTGCAATGACATGGATGGAGCTAGGATGCAGTATGCTAAGTAAAGTAAGTCAGAGAAAGACAAATACCATATGATCTCATTCATGTGAAATTTAAGAAAGAAGACAGATGAACATATGTGAAGGGGGAAACAAAACGAAGGAGAGAGGGAAACAAACCATAAGAGATTCTTAATGGTAGTGAACAAACTGAGGGTTGATGGAGGGAGGTAGGTGGGGGGTGGGCTAGATGGGTGATGGGTATTAAAGAGGGCACTTGATGTGATAAGCAGTGGGTATTGTATATAAGTGATGAATCACTGAATTCTACTCCAGAAACCAATATTGCATTCTGTGTTAACTAACTATAATTTAAAAAAGAAAGCTTTTAAAAAAAATTAATTTTCAGGTGCTTGGCTGGCTCAGTTGGTGGTACACACAACTCTTATTTCAGGATTGTGAGTTCGAGCCCCATGTTGGTGTAGAGATAACTTAAAAAATGAAAAATAAACTTGAAAAAAAAAAGACCGATTGATTTAATAATAAGATTTATTGAGATATGTGTTACAAAAGAGGTAGAAACAGAGTAGAGCCTGTAAGAGCAAGGGAGTCAAGAAAGGAGCATTATAGAATGACTTTAGAAAAGATGGTACAATTTTTCCATGCTCTCTGAAAGTAGAGTGCTCCTATGAAACTTTTTGTGATCCGACATGGCCTCAAGTGAAAACTCAGTTACCATTAATTTATATGGAAAAGTTTTGAGTTTCCCACACCCAAGAAATAACCCCTCAGGCTCTTCTGATACCTTAGGCTCCATCTTGCTAATGGATGCACAAAATTCATCAAGTAAAGCACAGATATTCACAGTTCAAAGGTATGGCATCCTGATGCTGGAATGCTGACTGCAGTTCCCTGTGAAGGAGTTTGGTGGTGCTGGGGTTCATGTTGCCTCTATAACAGTTACCTCCAAACAAAGGCTGAACACTATTTTCACTTTTTGCCTTTCTTTATAGAAATGAAAATCCTCTTTGGACCTCTTTTGGTTAGCAAAAATAGATACTAATGTAGTTCTTTTGTGAAAGTAAAGTGGTGTTACACAAACTTTTGAAAAGCAAGAGATATCTATCTTTTGAACTGGCAACAAGGGAAAGTAAAAAAATTGAGAAGTAGTGTGTATTGTGAGACAGGAGTTTATGTAATGTGACTGGAACATACTATATATAGGTAGGTGGGGTGTATATTATCTTAAAGTGTTAGATTTAAGAGAAGTAACCTGCTTTAGGACTTAGTGGTTTTTTTTTTAAATAGTCTCCTTATGGATTGACTATTATATACCTTCTTGTTTAATTTTCCAGTTTTGTATTGATTCTGAAACCAAGACGTAATTACAGGGATTTATTATATTTATTAGCCAAAAGTAATTAAAATATAGTGTATAGAAGTTTACCTGAAATTTCTTTAAATCATAGAATTCAAGATTTTAAATGATTTAATTTTCAGATGTTCCAGTGTATTTTTGGCAACAGCTTAAAGTTTTGACAAAGAAATACTTTTGAAGGGAAGTACCTTTTCTTAATCACTGATTCCTAGTTGATTGGGGAAATGATTCTTCTCTTTTGGTATTTATTGATCTTATCTAAAGATCAGACTCTTTTTTTTCTTTATAATATGATGATAGTAACCTTTTAAATCTTGAATTGACTTAATAGGAAAGGTGTTTTGCTAAAGATATTTTGTTTGCTCCAGATTTAAGTTCACATAAAATGAGCAACTCATATGGTGAAATATGATCCAGGAAGGGCTAGAACTTGCTTTTGCTTGTTTTTTTGTTTTTGTTTTTAAGTGGGCTCCATGCCCAACGTAGAGCTTAAACTCACCTGTGAGATTAAGGGTCAGTCACATGCTTCCACTGATGGAGCCAGCCAGACTCCCCAGCTTTTGCCTGTTTGCTTGTTATTCTGCCCTACTCATGTCTTCCAGCTTTCCTTTCCATTAAACTTTTTTTTTTTTCTACATGTTTAGATGTTTTCAAGATTGGTGTGTAACTTTTGATTTACAAGTATCTTTGCTGCTGACCAAGACTGGGCAGTCCGTAGAAATAGAGAGTAGAGATGGAGAAATTCTCTCTCTTTCCATTCCAGTGTTAACTGTAGAATAGAAATAGAGGAAAAGAGAAAATCAATAAAGGATTTCCACTGAAACTATTTAACTTTAGTCTGTGTGTGAAATGTAGATTCTGAAATACAATTTAGCTCAGATAATACACCCCTGAATAAGTAGAATAGTTTTTATTTTGAAAATCATGGGTTTTTTGTACATTTTCTAGTTTATGGTTCACATAACTATGTACTTGAAAATTTGAAAATTCTCATTTTTTGCATTGATCTATTCAGATTATTAATTTTCTCAATTTCATCGTTTTTTATTGCAATATAATTGACATATAACATTGTGTAATTTTAAGGTATACAAAATGTTGATTTGCATATATTGCAATATGATTACCACCTTAGCATTAGATTAGCTAACAGCTCTATCATGTTGGAAATTCTTTTTTATTTAATTAATTTATTTACTTTTTTTTTTCAAGAATCCTCTTTTAAACCTGTTTATGTGTATAGAGAACATGAGTGGTTATTTTAAAATACATTTTGGATATACTTAACTATTCTTATAAAAATAATATTTCCTGTAGCCAAATGTAATTTTTGATGTTTATAAAGTACCTTCTTCCATTCATAGTAACACTTTGCTCAAGATAAATTTTATATATATATATATATATATATATATATACACACACATATATATATATTATATATATACATTATATTATATATATATATTTTTAAGGATTTTATTTATTTACTTGACAGAGAGAGCAAGAGAGTACAGGCAGTCAGAGCAGCAGAGGGAGAGGGAGAAGCAGGCTCCCCACTGAGCAGGGAGCCTGATGCGGGGCTCAATTCCAGGACCCTGGGATCATGACCTGAGCCAAAGGCAGTCACTTAACTAGCTGAGCCACCCAGGCACCCCAAATTATATTTCTTTAGTAGGCAGTATGTGTTGGTGTGTTTAAGAACATGATTGTAATTGAACTTTTTTCAGTTAGGTACAGCATTGGAAATAGATGGTAATTAACTATAACAGACTAAAAGGTTTAAAATATCAATTCCCAAATCAATATATTCTTTTTTTTTTAAGATTTTATTTATTTATTTGACAGAGTTCACAAGTAGGCAGAGAGAGAGGAAGGGAAGCAGGCTCCCCGCTGAGCAGAGAGCCTGATGCGGGGCTCCATCCCAGGAGCCTGGGATCATGACCTGAGCCGAAGGCAGAGGCTTTAACCCACTGAGCCACCCAGGCACCCCCAAATCAATATATTCTTAATACTTCCTAAAAATATTGATTTAAGGGGGGCCTGGATAGCTCAGCTGGTTTAACATGTGACTCTTGGTTTCAGCTCAGTGGGGCTCTGCACTCAGCGGGGAGTCTGGTTGAGATTTTCTCCCTCTGCCCCTCCGCCCACTTGTGCATGCTCTGTCTCTCAAAAATAAATAAATCTTTAAAATATATATATTTATTTAAAACTTGAGAAGGTACATTATTGTATGCTTCAAACTCCAAAAATTGTAGAAACATACACAGTGAGAAGTCACCTTCCACACAGGATGTTATTATTTTCTCTCCAGTGTATCCTTCCAGAGATATTTTTAACATATACAAATACTGCATATATGTGTTCTTTTATCAAAAAACCTACTTTGAACACAGTTTTGTATATTACTTTTTTTTTCCATTTAACATATCATAAAGATCTCTCCACAGTGGCACACCGTTATTACACCATGATTTAACCAGCTCCCTTTGATTGTTTCCAGTCTTTTGCTATTACAAATAATGTTACAAATGAATAAAAAGAGACCTACCTCATTTCACCAGTATGCAAGCAGATTTATGGGACAAGTTCCTAGAAGAGAATTGCTAGGGTTATATGCTTTGTAATTTTGGTAGATATTGGCAGTCTCCCTGATAGGGAGCAGTATTTCACGATTTGGGGGAGGGCTATGCTCCCCTTGTGTTTGAGAGCTGATTTATGTGAACTGTTCAGATCCTTTTTTTCATTTTTTCCCATAAGATTAATCATGTCCTTTGTTCATTATATAAATTTTAAATACTTTTTCTCTGTGTTTATTTGTCTTTTGATTTCTGCTTGGCAAAAACACTATGAACATTTTTTAAAACATACTGTGTATGAAGGAAATTTCTGAGTTCTGTTTAGAAATGCCGTCCCTAGTATCAGTTATTCTTCCATCTTTGTGGGGATACTTTTATCATTTCATTTTGTGCATTTTGATATTTGATATATTTGGACTTTATCCTTGTATAAGGTATAAATACAACTTATTTTTTTCCAGATCACTACCTAAAGACACTATCATTACTTATTAATAAATTATCCATCTTTTTCTACTGATTTAAATAAAATACTGTTCTCACAAACTTCTCATGTATTTGATTCCAAAGATATGTTTTAATGAAATCAGTGTCTTAGAGATATCTGAACTCCCATGTTTATTGCAGCATTATTAGTGATGGCTAAGATATGGAAACAGTACACGTACAGATGAATGGATAAAGAAGATGTAGTTTGTATATATACACACACAATAGAATATTATTCAGCCACAAGAAAGAAGGAAATCCTACTGTGCAACAGTATGGATGAATCTGAAGGGCATTTCGCTGAGTGAAATAAACCAGACAAAGAAAGACAAATGATGTGTGGTACCACTTACACGTCAATCCCAAAAAAGAAAGAAAGAAAGAAACCAATTTCATGGAAACAGATTAGAATGGTGGCTCCTAGGGGTTTGGCGGGGGGAGGGGGAGGGGGACGGAAATGAGGAGATATATGTCATAGGGTACAGACTTCCAGTTACAGGATAAGTTCTGAGGACCTGATGTACAGCATGGTAACTCTAGTTAATAATACAGTACTGTGTACTTGAAATTGGCTGAGAGTAGCTCTTAAGCCTTCTCACCACACATGCACAAAAAATGAGTTAACTGTGAGGTGACGCACATGTTAATTATCTTGATCTTAGTAATCATTAACAGTGTGTATGTGTAGCAAATAATCACATACACTATGTATGATTATATTTCTCATACGTTCCTCGATAAAGCTGGAAAATATAAATATATTTTAATATCTAGTAGGATGGCAAGGCTAGTCCCTCATTATTCTTATTTGGATTTTTCCTGCCTATTCTTGTTTTTTTTTAATATGAACTTCAGAATTAGTTTATTTGGTTAAAAAAAAGTTGTTTTATTATAATCTCACTTTAGTTGTTGATTTAAGTAGTAGTAAGTTGATTAGTTGTTGATTTAAGTAAATTAAATTGTTAATTTAAGTAGGATTAATACCTTTATGATGCTGAGTTTCCATTCTGAGAACAATGGGGGTGCATTTGTGTGTTTTAAGAATGTTTTAAAGGTATCTTTATATAGACTTACTTAGTTTATTTCTTTGTTGTTGCATTGGTAAATAGAGTCTTCCATTATATTTTCTAACTGGTTATTTGTAAATATGAAAGCTTATTTCTGGGTACCAATTTGTACTCAGTAACCATTTCAAGTTCTTATTGTTTGTATTAGCTTTTCAGTTGATTTTCCAATACACAACTATTATCTATAAAGAGTAATATTTTTATCTCCTTCTTTCCAAATTATTATACCCTTTCTCTTGTCTATATTTGCTAGAAATTCCAGAACGATATTAGATAGATGATAAAAAAAAATTGTGGTAGAATACTTTTTCTAAAAGCTTCTTGTATTTTAAGACAGATGTTTCCTTATTTCCTTTTTAAACTCGAGGCTAACTTTTGGTGGACTGATGTTGATAATTCTTTCATATTGGAAATATTTATCAGTCCTTTTAAAGAGTTTTCATCAATAGAGGATATAAATTTTTTAGATGCCTTTTCAGCATCCATTGATATATGAATTTTTTTCTTCTTGAGTCTATTAGAATGAAATATGAGTAGATCTTCCCATCCTTAACTATCATTGCATTGTTGGGTAAACCCCACATTGTCAAGGATGATTAGTTTTTAATATTCAGTGCTTTTTCTCACAGGTTTACCATGTTCATTCTGACAGCTATGAGACACAAAATCAGCACTATGGAAGAAGCTTAACAAAAGAAACTCTAAAAGATGGTATGGATTGAAAAACTTATTTCAATACTTTTATTACTGCACAGTTATCAAAATAATTCTAAAATAATTTCGGTCTCAGTTCTTTGGTGTAATTATGGTATAATGATTCGATCCATAATAAATAAATGTAAACCCTTAAATTTGCAGTTGGATTATTCATAATCCCTAGTTTGTAATACACCAAAACTATGAATCCTTGAGTGCCTTCTTTTATTTTAGTTCATTTCTTATTATACATTAAAAAATAATGAACATCTGTGAACCAGCCATATAGTTCAAGTCCTGAAACTAGAGGTTGTTTTTCTAATCCTAGTGTGTAAATCATAGTGTATTAAAACTGCTTTTTACATTAAGAGACTTTAAGATGTATATTGTATGTAATGTATTTTTATCGAAATCTCCCATGTCTAATTTAGTTGTATATTATAAGCTTCTAGAACCACATAGTAAAAATAAATGGCATTAGAAGTAGTTTAAAGCCTGCTAACATAAATGCCTCTAAAATAGTTATAGCCGAGCTATTACAAAAGCAACGAGACCCTAATAGGTTCCTAGAAATAATATTCTATTAAAAACTTTATTCTTAGCTTTGCCTAAGATGGGAAAGAGCTTATGTGTAGTGTAGTTTGAAAAAAATTTTTAATTTTATATATAAAAGACAAACATACACAGTGTGATCTTAACAGTATTTGCCTTGGTTTATTTAACCAATAGCAGGATAATACTCAGATTGGCTCTTTGTTAAAATATTTTGCAGGCTAATGTGAGTATACATTTTTAGCAATTTCTATCCATAGTGGGGGAACAAACTATTTAAAAGCAGAAATCAAGTTATATATACCCATAAATTCTCAAATATGATAAAATAAGCATAAACAACGTGAAAAGAGGCTTAATAATCTGATAGTTTAAAACACGTAAAAGTCTCAGTTTTGAATCACATATTCAACCTGGAGTAGCTTTGATCCCAAAGTGAGCTTAACTTTTGTGAAGACTGATTTAATCAATGTTATTAAAAACAGAAAGAATTTATTATAGTTATGATTTGGTATTTTGGTAATGGGCCGTTGTTGCCATTACAAGTAGTTGTGATTTGACTCTAGGTTTTAGATTAGCTCTTGAATGTGATTCTAACAAACAAGTAATCTTATTAAAAATAAATCCCTCACACTAGCAAATGAAGCAAATCTTGGAATCACATTCCTTAAGAGAATATATATATAGAGAGAACTAAACTACCAGTCTTTGTGTAATAATTTTTTTAATCTAAATAGTATGTTTCACTTTACCTAAGTGTCATTTTCTAATAAGAGAATCTTCACTAAAAATTATGTTGAGGTTCAGGTTTCTATGTCTGACTAGAATTTTACCTGTTCAGCTAATTGCAAGGGGTGATAGGAAGAAATTGAAGAATTGTATTTAAGATGAGTTTATTTCCCATGTGATAGCTAGTTCATAATTTCATTATAATCCTAATATTTTCCTGTTTATAGGAGTCTCCAGGTTTTTTCATAATGGATTCTGCTTAAGAAAAGATGCTGTTGCTGCCAGTATTCAGAAGATTGAGAATATTCTGCAGTGGTTTGAAAATCAGAAGCAGCTTAATTTTTATGCAAGTTCATTACTGTTTGTTTATGAAGGTTCATCTCGGCCAACTACTACAAAATCAAATGACAGAACTTTGGTAGAAAAACTTTTGTCCAAAGGGCAACTGTCAGACACAGATGTACTAGAGTACAATAATAACTTTCATGTGTTAAATTCCACAGAGAATGGAAAAATAGATGCTTCAGTGGGCAAAAGCCTCTCCAAGATGTATGCTCGTCACAGAAAAATGTGTTCAAAAAGGCATCACAGTCAGACTTCATTGAAAGTTGAAAATAGAGAGCAAGACAATGGGTGGAAAAGCATGTCACAGGAACATTTAAATGGAAATGTACTTTCCCAACTGGAAAAAGTTTTCTATCATCTTCCCACTGGTTGCCAAGAGATTTCAGAAGCAGAAGTGCGAATGATAGATTTTGCTCATGTGTTCCCTAGCAACTCAATAGATGAGGGATATGTTTATGGGCTGAAGCATTTAATTACTGTACTGCAAAGTATTTTAGACAATTGAATCCTTTGCTGCAGTCTTTGTAAGGGATGGGGCAATCATAAGAGCAGCAGTCAATATCTCTGTACTTGTAAAGCTATGTAAAAAATTTATATTGTGAGTCTACATTTTGTCTTTATACTTTTGGTAGGAGGGTTATCTTTTTTATAATCTTACTCAGGAAAACTAATTATTTGCTCATTAGAAAACTATGAAGAATAAAGAAACTTAGGAATCTTAAGCAGGGAATGTGGTGGTACATGGCTTAAACATCTGGCTGAACCAAGATGCAAACCATTATTCAGTCATTAAGAGTTTATTTAGCTTTCTGTAGCCAATTTGTCATGAAATCTCTGTCCACTGAACCCTGACAATGAGCCATATCTAAACTCATTAAATTAATGGAACACTTTTAAAAATCTAGAAAGCACAGGTTGATGTCCTTGGTATTACTATGTAGGAAGTCATTAAAACTGGAGAAAATTCTACTTCAGAACAATTAAGTACTGTTTAGGTTTTATGTTAAAAGTTCAGACCAGCATATCAAAAGGTGCTTCTTAGTAAAGCGATTTAGAATTATTGCATTGCAAAAGCAGATTTTCTCTTTAATTTCCATTAAAATGGACATTTCAATATATTATACTTCATGAGAAAGATAATTAAACAACAAGAACAACAAAAATCTTGAAATTAAGGTCACTAATTATTCTCGTCAGGGTTAGGAGAAGAAATAAGTTATTTGCAAGGAACAAAATGGTTTTCTTTGAAAATCTTTCATTGATGTGAAAATTGGAATATATATTTACTACATTTGAAAAGTGCTGTAAACCATATAATACTTTTTGCTCTAAATGCAGCTTCAAAAGGTAGATGATTGAAGCTTTGTCTTATTTCTCCTTTAAATAGCTTGAGAATTTTCTCATTTAAAATTCATGTATTTATATATCCCTATTTAGTTCAACAGTAGTATAAATATATGTTGCCAAAAAAGTGCTTCTCAGAATTTTAGTAAGCAGTGAAGGACACCATCAAGTGTTGTGTTATCAAAAGTACCATGTAAATTAGTGCATCTCCAATAGTTCGGTGCATATCTAAATTCATGCTTCTATGTCACTCTTATTCAAACAGTTTTATACCCTATTCCAGAGAGAAATTACGATTTAATTTTGTGATAGGTGGGGGGAATGCTATTTTTCCTGGAAAAATGAGATTTTTAAGTATTATCTGCATTTCACATTTACCACCTTTTAAAAAAACAGTTATTGAAAAAGGATTTACAAATATGTTAGCTGTTTATGAAAGCATTAATTGTACTTTGACTTACTAATAACACATCTAAGTAGTTAACAGTTTTGACATATTCCTGAAAAATGTTTTAGATTTGTGAGCTGTTGGACTTTTCCCTCTTTTTCCCCCTAGAATTACAAATTAAAGTTTTAAATCTAAGCAGATTTTTTTGGTGTGGAGGAAAGTATCACAATTTTATCTTTATCTCTAAGCGTACTTTGCAAATATCTGAGCACAGACAGAAGTACCAAATGCTCTATGATTCTGTGTTTGGTAAATCTATTAAACCTGAATTACTTTAAAATTCATATACATTTTGTTAGAGCAAAAAAAATTTTTTTTAGAGTCAGTATAAGTATTTTTCGTAGAGACTTCATATTTTTCTTACTGCCTAAATGGGTATTGGCTATAGCTTTTGGGGGGAGATAAATTTCAAGTGCTCATAAATAGTCAAAAAATTTTTAATTTTACCTTTTTTCTCCTACAGTATAGACTTCTGTTGTTGTTCTTATTTGGACAGTAGTTCAGTAAGTCTTAATAAGCTCAGATAATTAATAATTTTGAGTCTTTTAACAAGAGTTTTTTTGTAACAGATGGTATCGGTCTATGTATAGTAAATTTAATAAATCTAAGTATTACCAGACTTTTGCACATTTTAGCTCAATAAAGTGTGAATCAGCTTTCTAGATTTTCTTTATCCATATTTGGAAATACAGTTTTGGAAAAATCAGTGTCTTACCTTTTTGATACAGTAGATAATCTTGGTTTTGTTTTAATAAAACAAAAAGCGCTTTTATTATTTGTTTTTCAGGGAAGGGATTACATTTAATTCTGTTTGTTTACATTTTTATCACTATTATCCAATGCCCATTTTATGTTACTTTATAAGTAATCTTACATATCACAGAGGAAGTATGTTTATGTAATCTACATGTGAATATTTTACTGTCTAGCCCAGTTTAACATTATGTTTAGCCATTTAACATTATGCTGAAATTTACCACTGTGGGGAAGAATGATCACTATTCACCAACCATATTTAAACATGTACATGTTTAAGAAATAAGCATAATAAGGATATAGTTTGGGTTAATAGGATTATCATAGGTTTTTTTCCCCCCTAGGAAACATAAATAATGATTTTAGTGTATTTCTTATGGAATGCACTCATGAAAAGGACTTTAAGAGATTGTGGATAGTATAATAATACATTTCTCTAATAAAAATTTAAATTGTATAATAGTTTTATAATAAAGTATTTACACTAATATTTTAATATGGATAGAAGTTGCATAGATTCAAATAAATTAAAAATTGATAAATGCTAAATATTTTATCTAAATAGTTTTTCAAGAAACAGTTGTGAAAATGTGTATATTAAGTGGCTCTAACATGGAGCTTTGTGGTATTTTCAACTCAGTATTCATTATTCTTTGTTTTATATGTCTAGAAAGATCATACTTAGTATTCCTCTTTACACTACAATTTGCTATTATGGGGCTTTAGATTGTGTTAAACTGAATAAGAACTTTTTTTCTGATTTTCAGTATAATTTACTATTTTATGATTTCTAAGGCAGTGTTCTTCATATTATCTCTATAATATCTATATATTGATAATATAACTTAAGAAAAGGTGATTAATTTTCAGAGATATTTCAGTTGTAATTTTCATATTTCATGCAACCGAAAACTTTTGTTTCTAGGATTTGGAATATTGTAGAAAATACAGGATGAAAGAAAATGGTATGAAACAATTTTATTTGAGGAATTACTGTTTTTAAAACACTGTCATCATTTTAGTACTCTCTTAACAGACATTTGATACTTTAAAACTTGATTTGCTCTTAAAATTGTTTACAGTGCTTTGTAATAATCTTTCTTATTCAGTGCCTTTAACCTTGATTTGATATGATTGTAGCCTCAGTTATCATTCCACTACATCCTGCAATATTTTTATAGCCTAGACAGCAATTTGTTTAAAAAAAAAAAAGTCAATTTGATCATGTAAAGAGGTAGCAATTGTCTATCAATGCTTTGGGAAGACAAGTAGAGTTGCCTATAGGCCAGGCTACTTAATTCATTAAAAAATATCGGATGTCTACCATGTGCCCAGCATTTTTGGCCCTGAATATACAGTTCAGACAAAGCCCTAACCATTGTCTGCATTCTGTCTGGATGGAGTGGGTCTGGGGACTGAATTAAAAGAGAGATACAGAAAAATATGCATTATCAATACTGAAGCTAACTAGCATTGGAGTTTGTGTAAAGATAAGGTAATGATTATTGAGCTGAGATGAAGCAACTGACAATATGTTGGGTGAAAAATAATACTTGCAGCATTATAACCTCTATTTGACTCTTGAGTTCAGGTAGTAATTATAGATAGGATAAAAAGGCCTTAATTTTTCACTTTTTTTGCTGGTAAAGGTACGTTTATTTTTAGGCTGTCCATTTAGAGTAGTGTTTTAACAGAACATTGCTGTGAAAAACATTCCATTACATATTCACAAGCAAATTACTGCACATTTTTAAAATTGTATTTTATAATTTCATACAAGTACTTTAGACCTCAGTCTCATCTTCAAACCACTGGTATTTTAAATTTGGCAATGAATATGAAATTTTTGACTTACAGAGTGATTGTATTGTTACTTAAAATGCTTGTTAATATTTTAGGAAGGTTGGAGTCTCTGTTTTTTGATGTTTAAATTGTTACTTATGTTGATAGTGTCTAATAAGAGGAAATAGCATTTGTGCGATTAAATTAGAATATACTTTTAAAAGTTTTAATTGTTAAACTTTGTCATCATGGGATTATATTTTGGCCTGGTGTTCACTTACAATCTGTTAGTAAGTTTAATTATGAAGTGAAATAGTCTCAAATAGTAATGCACCTGCATATAAATGAAATTGGTGTGCACAAAGACACTTTACTATAGGGAGTTGTACTGGAAGATTTATGAAAGCATGTGAAATTGCACCTAAAATTGTATTAGTGACTATGCTAAATTTATTTTACTTGATGAATGAATGTATTTAGTGTAGTCAAAGTTACTTTGGTTTAAATGTCTACACAATGTCCTTTTTTTAATGTGTTTGTAATTTGTAGTGTTGATGGGGGGTATTTGGACTTGGACTGCAGGGGTTATTGTCAATGTGTGATTTGTGTTTTTATTTTATAGAATCATCTAATGTGATATACCGATTTTTATAAGTGATATTTAGATAATTCTAATAACTGTATATTTGACAACCTATTAAAATGTTTTGCAATTGGAGCTTTTCTTCATTAATTGTATTATGCTAACAAACTCATGGTAATTTAAAAATAACATACTCATTCAACAAATATTTGAGTGCATGTTATGTACCAGAAACTACAGGAATCATGAAGGATTCAAGGATGATTAAGACAAGCTAGTAACAGAAAAAAAAAATGCATTGCAAATGAAAAAAATGTTAACTTTTTTGCCTGAATATTTTTCTATGAGATGTACTAAAATCTTTGGAATCAACCTTGTAGGAGAAGTGGAAAACAGGAGAACAAACTGACTTGGCTGTGAAGATACATACTGCAATTGTAAAACTTCAGAAGTGGGTAAGATAGTTTTGCCTGTATTTGAAGTTTTGTGAATCAGCTACTTAATAAGTGACCTAATTATTTTCATTCATTAAAAAGAGAGGGTATATCAAATGCCTGTCCTATATTAGGCACCATATTTGGCTTTGGAGATTTTGAAAAGCTGCCTAAGAGATTCAGTACATGTTCTCAAGATATGTACTATCTGGTAGAAAGAAAAAATAATATAAAGGGTAAAATATTATTGGGGTATGACTGATACTTAACCAATATCCAGCAGGGCTGTGAAAGAGAGGAGTCAGTTCTGATAAAATGCAAGAGGAAGAAGGGACTCATAGTCTCATTGCAATTGTGAGTCAAGGCTCCAGAAAGCTAGAGGGCATTCCTTTTTGCCTGCTACTATGAACCATGGGAAGGAGCAATACTATGTGAAGTAGTTTCTAAGACTGGCTGCCTAACTGCTGAGAATAACAGAATCCCATAGCTGTAGCCCCCTAGTTACAGCTAACTGTAAGAACTAAGTAAAAGCTGAAATGAAGTAAGTGAAAATGATCACCTGAGAATTTCATTGAAAATGCAGATTCCGATTCAGAGGCCTGGATGGGGTCTGTGATGCTCCTGGCCCACTGACCACTCCTTAGTAGCAAGATTTTCAAAAGGTTCTTTTGGTGTAGAATGTGCAGTAGAACTTAGATCACTTTTATCCAAACAACCAGAGCTATTTGAAAGCCAGGGAGAGTGCTGAGAAAGAATGTGAGAAAATAACAGCCAGTAATGGCTCACGTTAATACTGTCCATTCTTGAATGGAAGAAAAGTTCATCTGCTATGTCAGGCCATTAAACTTTCCTCCTCCAGGTCTTAGGGCTCCTGTAATAATAGACTAATCTTTTTCTATTTGCAGCTGTTAGCTTTTCACATGTGTGAACGATGCCTACTTTGCCAACTGAAGAAAACAGTCTGCATATGCTTGTTAATTACATTGTACTTGCTTTAGGGAGAAATGATGTGGTACAATTGGTTTGGATACTCAGATGTTTTGAGTTTATATGTTTCTAAGAGAAGTTAGAAAGGTTTTGGTTTTTTTTTTTAAGGTTTTTTTGTTTTAGCTGATCACAAGTGCCCTATTTTTTTTTTCAATTTCTTTTCAGTGTTCCAGAATTCATTGTTTATGCACCACACCCTATTTTTAAAGAGTGTGGTATGCAGGCAGAGAATTTTAGACTGTGAAGCCCAATGTGGGGTCCATTTCACAATCCTGAGATCATGACCTGAGCCCATATCTAGAGTCAGATGCTCAACAGACTGCGCCACCCAAGCATAAAGGAAGGTCGTTAAAATTGTTATTTATTAAACTAATACAATTTGACAAAGTGCTTTGGGATGGGCACAAAAAAGATGGTGAATGTGGAAGCATCATGTGGACACTTGTTATCTATGGAAGAATGAACAGTATCACCTCGAACATTTTAAAGATTATAAGTTTAAGGTAAATAGGCTGAATTTATAGCTTATAGGGCTTTGATCCAGTTCAAAGAGTATCTTTATTTTTGTGAGTTTGTAAAGAAACCATAACTTTTAGTTCTCATCAGTCTTAACTTCCATTTTCCACTCCCTATTATGGTCGACTCTAACCCATCCAGGTTATGCTAGAGGCAGAGAGACCAATCTCAGTAATGGGCTAGCCTGACCACTCTGTCAGCATGATTGCTGCATAACACCCTAAAATGTAGGTGGCTTAACAATTGTCCTTTATTATTTGTATGGATTTGCAAGTCAGTTTGGTGATTCTGCTGATCTTGGCTAGATTTACTAATGTTTCTACAGTCAGCTGTCAGGTCAGCTGAGTTGGGGGCTGGGAGGGGTGAGTTGTGAGCTAGTCTAGGATGGCTGGGATGACATGTCAACCTCTTTCATTAGGCTAGCCCCAGCATTTTCTTTTGGTAGTTGTGGGAGTACAAGAGAAGACGCTGAAACATGCAAACGGGTTTCAAGTTTGTTTGTGTCAAGTTTGCTATTATTGCCAAATCCAGTTAGTGTGGGCAGCTACGGGAGGGCATGATGCAATCAACCACATGCTCCAAACTCAGACCAACTCATATAGGACACCAAAATATTGCCCTGGCTTATCATGGTCTATGTTTTCATCAGGCAGCAAAGTCAGATCAAGTGGACAATGTGGGCATTCCGTTAAGAATGATCCCTTGGGGGCACCTGGGTGGCTCAGTGGGTTAAAGCCTCTGCCTTCGGCTCAGGTCATGGTCCTAGTGTCCTGGGATCGAGCCCCACATCGGGCTCTGTGCTCTCCAGGGAGCCTGCTTCCACCTCTCTCTATCTGTCTGCTTCTCTGCCTACTTGTGATCTCTGTCTGTCAAATAAATAAATAAAATCTTTAAAAAAAAAAAAAAAAAACTGCTTCACTAAAAAAAAAAAAAAAAAAAAGAATGATCCCTTGATCAGAACAGAGGCAGCAGGATAAACTGTGTGTTCAAATTTTAAAATCTCATTTGTTTTCCCTTTTTTAAAGATTTCACCCAGGTTCCCACACTTTACCTCCCCTAGGTAGAACCCTCTGGGTAGTCTCACAATGTTGCCATCCTCAGTTTGTAATAATATGTTATTTGAGGAATGGTTTGGTACTTTTTTTTTTGGTACTTTTTTCTTTTTTTTCCCCCCGAAGTTTTTACTTAAATTCAAGTTAATTAACATACAGTGTAATACTAGTTTCGAGTGGAGAATTTAGTGATTCATCACTTACATACAACACCAGGTACTCATTGCAAGAGCTCTCCTTAATCCCCATCACCTTTCCATCAGTCTCATCTTCCCATCAGTCTCACCTCCTCCAGTAACTATTGATTTGTTCTCTATAATTAGGAGAGTGTTTTTTGGTTTGCCTCTCCCCGCCGCCCCTGCCATGTTCATTTGTTTCTTAAATTCCACATATAGAGGTGCCTGGGTGGTTCAGTCAGTTAAGTGGCTGCCTTCGGCTCAGGTCATGATCCTGGATTCCTGAGATGTAGCACGGCACTGAGCTCCCTTCTCAGCAGGGCATCTGCTTCTCCCTTTCCCTCCACTCATGATCTCTCTCTCTCTGCTCTCCAATAAAATCTTTAAAAAGTCCCACTTATGAGTGAAATATGGTATTTGTCTTTCTCTGACTGACTTATTTCACTTAGCATAATACTATTTAGCTTGGTCCATGTCCTTACAGATGGCAAGATTTCATTCTTTTTGATGGCTGATTAATACCACAAGGTATCCTAAGCAATCTTAATGGGGTTCCTTGGTGATGACTTGAGTGTCAATTTTCTTTCAAGTGTATATAAACTTACGTTTCTATGACAAAAACTATGCAAAAGACATGTACTTTCTATTACATATTGTAGATACTGTTTTCCAGTTGATGAAACTATTTTTTTAATTGAACTAGTACTTTTGGTTCAGTTTTTAGGTGCAAGAGCTACCTTATTCTAAAATATTATTTGAACTTGAATGGGCTGTTTTATTGCCAGGTTAGCTAGATTTTAGTTTTATTTTCTCCCCACTATTTTTTTCTATTATTAGTATATAATATACCACTGAGGGTGAAAATTCTTTTATTTTTAAAGATTTTATTTATTTATTTGACAGAGAGCTCACAAGAGAGAGAGAGGCAGGCAGAGAGAGGGGGGAAAGGAGGCTTCCTGCTGAGCAGAGAGCCTGATGTGGGGTTCCATCCCAGTACCCTGGGATCATGACCTGAACCAAAGGCAAAGGCTTAACACACTGAGCCACCCAGGTGCCCCTAAGGGTGAAAATTTTTAGGAAGAATGTCTGTTTATTTCATAATTTCTCTTTTCTATGAATTTCTCATTCATTTTTCAAGGAGGAGATACTATTATGGTTTTTATCCTTTTAGTATGTTCTGAATATATTTCTTGGGGAAAATAAAATTAACAAGTCTTCTTTTAAGAATAACAACATCTCTCTACTTATCCAAAGCAGTCAGGGATTTTATCCTTAATTTCCAGTTTCTAGGTTTTTAATAATTCTGTATAACATCAAATAGGTGTAGTTGCTGAGCAAAATTAGACATTTTGCTCAGTAACTACACAAATACATGCTATGTAGCTTTTCCTGGCTGTTCGATCTTTATTTTTCTTCTATAGCTTTTGTAGAGACCTTGCTTTTACAAAAGGGCTCAAGTATTTGAGTCTTAGGAATATGATATTCAGGGGCACCTGGCTGGCTCAGTCAGTTAAGCATCTGCCTTCAGCTCAGGTCATGATCCTGGAGTCCTGGGATCCAGCCCTGCTTCAGGCTCCTTGCTCAGTGGGGAGTCTGCTTCTCCCTCTGGCCCGCACCAAGCTTTTCCTCTCTCTCTTCCTCTCAAATAAATTAGATCTTTTAAAAATATATATAATATAAACTTTTGAGGCAAGCCATAAATAGCAAATAATAGAAACTTCACATAACAAAGCTACAAATAACTGCAGGTGTCACAATGTTCTTAAACTCTTTATAGTAATCCATCCAAAAAGCATTGCACAATTTCTTATATTTTCAGAAGAAGACATTAAAGGTAAGTGGTGACTGTTTTTTCCTCTACCTAAACAACTTTAGTCCAGGAGGTGATAGTTCTTGTGTAGCCACTTCCAGAATCATTGTTATTCCTGCTTCCTTCCTTAAACATAACAAAGCAAAAACTCCTGTGAAGTACCCCTCTCTCTCCTTACTGTGCCTTCTACTCACAGCCCTCCAGTGATGTCAAATACATCACTGTGACCTGGCTCACAGTCAGTCTCTCCGTGGAGTTTTTTATTTTTGTTTTAAAGGTTTTATTTATTTATTTGACAGACAGAAATCACAAGTAGGCAGAGAGGCAGGCAGAGAGAGAGTGGGAAGCAGGCTCCCCGCCGAGCAGAGAGCCCAATGCAGGGCTCAATCCCAGAACCCTGACATCATGACTTGAGCCAAAGGCAGAGGCTTTAACCCACTGAGCCACCCAGGCGCCCCTCTCCGTGGAGTTTTTTAAAGGCGATATCCGTGTATATGCACTCAAACTGGTGGCTAAAGTCTGAAGAACGGTCTTATTGGAAACTGTCGTTTGACCTGTGGGGTGTGATGCTAAACTCTGAGCAGTTAGCATCAGGATTATATTGCAGTATTTTAATGTGTGTTTCTGTTTAAATCACCTTAGTATGTGTATACATATGTATGTACATATATATACACACAAATTTATATATTTGATTCATTAACATCAAAATCATGGCCAACAGCACTATAACTCATCCCTGATCAAAGCTTATCTAATATATGTGTTTCTTTGCCAGACACATCACAGCCCTCTTCTCTCAGATACACTAGGTAGAAGTTCAGCCCTGCTCAAGGGCCATTTAAACAATGATATCACCCAAAAAAGGCACAAAAATACAAAAATCTAGCACAAAACAAAATACAAAAAAGAGATAATATGAGAAGTGAAATGAAGGTAAAGCACTGCCTTGTTCAACTTCAGCTGGGCAACTCAAATTTTTTTGCTACTCTGTTCATGTCCACAAATTATTGTAAAAATGACATGAATATTGATTTGAAGCTATAATAAATTTTACTGAGTAGGTGAATTTGCAAATATGGAATCCATGAATAGTTAGGCTCAACTGTAATATAGAGTGAGAATGTTTATATCAGCCACTGCATTATTTACATATTATAATCATTTATAACTCAATTCTTTTAGTTTGGGGTCTAGGCATGATTGGTTAGAACCACCTATCCCACATCCTGTAAGAAGTTCAATATACTTCTTCAGGGCTTGTTCTCAATAGGAACTAGCCCCAAGTGTATATTTTTCCAAGCATTTCATTTCGTTTATCTCTACAACTGTACTTTCTGCTCCATACAAAGCCAAGAGTGGGACTCAGCTCTTTTTTCTTGATTTACTCTCAAACTGCTTGCACAAGGCATTTGTATAGCAGACTAGGGAAGGCTGGGAAATTGAAAATTTGGTTACGTTGTAGTAACAAACAGAATAGAATATTAAACATCCTTGCCCTAAATTGTCCTTTATTTCCTCCACCCCATCTCCTGGAACTTTATTAAAAATAAATAGTTACTATAGTCATTAGTCTTTGTTTTTCCCTCTTTCCTAGCAATATCTGTAAATAGAAGAACAGAGATTTAGTTTAAGTCTAATGAATTATGGTAACCACTCTTTGGCAAGCACAATTGGCTGTGGCAATTTTAAGTCCATTTTCCTCCTTTATGTTGCTAATGTCAAATCCATTTAATCCCTACAAAGTCTTTATAAGATTTATTTCAGATTTACAGACTAGGAAAAGGCCTATATAGAGATTAAGTAACTTGTCAGAGTTCAGACTTTAATACAAGAAATTCAACCTAGATCTAAGAGGCCACGGTGCTTAACTACCACACTAGATTTGCTTACTTCTCAATTCTTTAAATTCCCTAATATGGAATGTCTGGATGAGTAAGAATATGCCACTTACTGACCTATAGGAAAAAACACCTACAATCAAATGCTGAAAATATTATCCAAATTAGAAATGTGGGTTTATGAAATCTTACTCTCCACGGAGGTATTCTGGGCAACTGGCTGGCTCAGGAAGAGGAGCGTGTGACTCTTGATCTCAGGGTCGTGAGTTTGAGACCCAGGTTGGGTGTACAGATTGCTAAGAAAAATAATAAATATAACTTAAAAAGGAATCGAGAGGGATGCCTAGGTGGCACAGTCATTTAAGTGACTGACTGGGTTTTGGCTCAGGTTGTGAGATCCAGCCCCGTATCAGTTCTGCACTCGGTATGGAGTCTGCTTAAGATTTTCTCTCCCTCAGGGGTGCCTGGGTGGCTCAGTGGGTTGAGCCGCTGCCTTCGGCTCAGGTCATGATCTCAGGGTCCTGGGATCAAGTCCTGTGGGATCAAGTCCCGCATTCGGGCTCTCTGCTCAGCAGGGAGCCTGCTTCCCTCTCTCTCTCTCTCTCTCTGCCTGCTTCTCTGCCTACTTGTGATCTCTCTGTCAAATAAAATCTTAAAAAAAAAAAAAAAGACTTTCTCTCTCTCTCCCTCTGCCCGTCCCCACCCAAAGCTGACACACACTCTCTAAAATAAATAAAATAAAATCTAAAAAGAAATAAAGAAGTTAAAATTCTGGAAGTAAAAATTAAATAGTCTCTATTTAGTGTAGAATATAACACAAGAATGGAGATTTTAAATATGTATTTAATTATACTGGTTAGATATTTGCAGCATTGTGATGGTTTTCTGATGTTGTTAGGCAAATTTGAAAGGGTGCAGATTAGAGCTAAAAGTACCATGGTGGGAATATGTTTTACATTATATAAATTAATTTAAAAAGTTTAACTTACTGCTAAGCAGAGCTTTCTCATGAATATATAGACAAAGTAAATGAATGCTATCAAGATATACCATGTACGGAAAATTTTCTTTTATCCTTTTACATTTTATTGAGGTATAATTCAAGACCTGTTAGCAAATTTGAGATTTAAATTATAATCGATTTTAGAATTTTCCATTACCCCCAAACTGGTCCTCAGCCGATTTGCACTTTTTCACTGTTTTTAACAGGCCTGAGGTAGGAACACACACGCACGCACAGGCTTTACTACTTGAATTAAAAAGGAAAATCGCTTAATACCACCTAGTGGTGTTTATGTAGATAGCAAGTTGATACTGGAGTTCTCAAAATCCTCGATTTGAGAATCCTTCAATGGGATCACTACATAAGCTACAAATATTTATGGTTTATCATTGAAAATCAACTCAAAAATATCCATAAAATCCTAAAATCCTTACTAGATAAATTTTTAGAAGTTTAATTTTAAAAACTAACGATATCTTTTCTTTGAGAGTTTAGTTGGGACCCCAGTATGTTTAGGTTGATAAATGCTTAACAGCTTTATTTCAGGCAAGGATAAATCATTTGAAGCCAGGATCCTAACCAACTTACTCCCTGACTTGATAAAACTAACTTTATAAAGAAAAGGCTGCAGAGAAATACACAAAAATAGAAAGAGTAGTTATACTTCAGTATTTGAAAATGAGTTAATTTTCCCTTTTATTTTTCTCGAGTATATATTTAGAGTTGAAAAAAAAACAATAAGCTCTATTTTCAAAAGTGAACATCAAATTTCACCATATCACAAAAATGCCTAACAAAGTCCCTGAAAGGCAGTAATTTTTCATGACTATTCCCTTTCTTGGTTCCTCCCTGTTGGTAGCAGTAACTGCCTCACTCACAGGTTAAGACTGAAGGTGGTGGTTAACTAGGGGATACCTGCCTCAGCCTCTCAGTATGACTCCTTGCTGGGGACTCCACCTGTTACCTGGTTTCATGGGAGCTCAATGTTCCAAGGTTAATTAAATATGATCAACAGTGTTATTATAGTGAAATGTACATATTTCTGATAGTATTACTAGAAAACAGTGTTTTATTATAAAAAATTATTCAGGGTGAAAATAGTTTTGGCAAAGAGTTATGCAATTAGGGATGTCAAATTGAATAATAATAAATACCTAATTTAGATTCCAGTTCTGGCTCTGATTTATACTGTCCATGTGACTGTGGTAAAACCACCTGACATCTTTGTCCTGAACTTCTCAACTGCAAACTGGGGATAACAAAAATACCTTGTAAGGTATTTCTAAGGTTGTTACGGGAATTCAACAATACATGTATACCATATATTAAGCTCTAACTGTAAGGTATTGTTACTATTATTGTACTGGTAGTATTATTTTCTTAAAGTGGTGTAGCTTAATATGTGACTGGGGAATTCTGATCACACCACTCCTACAAGTGTAGATAGAACATAAAATACAGTATAGGAGAGGTAGGTGCCGGTGCTGTCCGTGGTTCTGAACCCACCATGATTCAGCAGGCTGAGACTGGAAACCTCAAGACACTGGTGATTCTTTTATTTATTTTTTTAAAATACTTTATTTAAATTCAATTTAGTTAATTCATACTGTATTATTAATTTCCAAGGTAGAATTTAGTGATTCGTCCATTGCATTTAACACCCCATGCTCATTACATCAAGTGCCCTCCTTAATGCCCTTCACCCAATTACCCCACCCTCACTCCCCTCCAGCAACCTTCTGTTTGTTTCCTAAAATTCAGTGTTTCATACTATTTGCCACCATCTCTCTTTTCATCTTATTTTTCCTTCCCTTCCTCTATGTTCATCTGCTTTGTTTCTTAAATTTCACAAGTGACTTCATTTGTCTTTCTCTGATTGACTTATTTTGCTTAGCATAACAGCTTCTAGTTCCAACCATGTCATTGCAAATGGCAAGATGTCATTCTTTTTGATGACTAATACTCCTATATATATATCTATATATATATCTATAGATATATATATATCACTGGTGTGTGTGTGTGTGTGTGTGTATATTTATATATATATATAAGTGGTATATATATATATATATATATATATATATATATATATATATATATACCACTTTTTCCTTATCCATGCACCTGTCAATGGACATCTGGGCTCTTTCCATATTTTGACTATTGTGGACATTGTTGCCTTGAACATTGGGGTTCATGTGCCCCTAAAAATTAATGATTTAGAAAACAACAGACATTGGTGAGGATGCAGAGAAAGGGGAACCCTTTTGCACTGTTGGCGGGAATGCAAACTGATCCAGCCACTCCAGAAAACAGTAAGGAGTTTCCTTAACAATAGAGCTACCTTATGACCCAGTAATTGCACTACTAGGTATTTCTCTAAAGGAATGTATTTTAAGGTGAGAAATATCTTTCAAACTAACTAAAGAAGAAACACTGAAGAGAAAGTGTTGAGGATCTGCAATGTTGAAATCACCACTACAGTGTTCTGGGTTCTCTGGAAAAAACTACCTTGTATTAAACATCTTGATAGCAAGGTTCTTCCCCCCACCCCTTTAAAAAAATTTATTTTCAGTGTTCCAGAATTCATTGTTTATGCACCACACCCAGTGCTCTATGCAATATGTGCCTTCCATAATACCCACCACCAGGCTCACCCAACTCCTCACCCCCCTCCCCTCCAAAACCCTCAGTTTGTTTCTCAGAGTCCACAGTCTCTCATGGTTTTTCGCCTCCTCTAATTTCCCCCGATTCCCTTCTCCTCTCCATCTCCCCACATCCTCCATGTTATTCCTTATGCTCCACAAGTAAGCAAAACCATATGATAATTGACTCTGCTTGACTTATTTCACTTAGCATAATCTCTCCCAGTACCATCCATGTTGATACAAAAGTTGGGTATTCATCTTCTCTTATGGAGGCATAATACTCCATAGTACATATGGACCATATCTTCTTTATCCATTCATTCATTGAAGGGCATCTTGGTTCTTTCCACAGTTTGGTGACTGTGGCCATTGCTATGAACACTGGGGTACAGATGGTCCTCCTTTTCACTGCATCTGTATCTTTCGTGTAAATACCTTATAGTGCAATTGCAGGGTTATAGGGTAGCTCTATTTTTAATTTCTTAAGGAATCTCCACACTGTTTTCCAAAGTGGCTGCACCAACTTGCATTCCCACCAGCAGTGTAAGAGTTCTCCTTTCTCCACATCCTCTCCAACACTTGTTGTTTACTGTCTTGTTAATTTTGGCCATTCTAACTGGTGTAAGGTGGTATCTCAGTGTGGTTTTGATTTGAATCTCCCTGATGGCTAGTGATGATGAACATCTTTTCATGTGTCTGTTAGCCATTTGTATGTCTTCTTTGGAGAAGTGTCTGTTCATGTCTTCTGCCCATTTTTTGACATGATTATCTGTTTTGTGTGTGTTGAGTTTGAGGTGTTCTTTATAGATCTTGGATATCAACCCTTTGTCTGTAGTGTCATTTGCGAATATCTTCTCTCATTTCGTGGGTTGCCTCTTTGTTTTGTTGACTATTTCCTTTGCTGTGCAGAAGCTTTTGATCTTGATGAAGTCCCAAAAGTTCATTTTCACTTTTGTTTCCTTTGCCTTTGGAAACATATCTTAAAAGAAGTTGCTATGTCCAATGTCGAAGAAGTTACTGCCTGTGTTCTCCTCTAGGATTCTGATGGATTCCTGTTTCACATTGAGGTCTTTCATCCATTTCGAGTTTATCTTTGTGTATGGTGTAAGAGAATGGTCGAGTTTCTTTCTTCTATACAGAGCTGTCCAATTTTCCCAGCACCATTTGTTGAAGAGACTTTTTTCCACCGTATATTTTTCCCTGCTTTGTTGAAGATTATTTGACCATGCAGTTGAGCGTCCATATCTGGGCTCTCTACTCTGTTCCACTGGTCTATGTGCCTGTTTTTGTGCCAGTACCATGCTGTCTCGGTGATCACAGCTTTGTAGTAAAGCTTGAAATCAGACAGTGTGATGCCCCCAGTTTTGTTTTTCTTTTTTTAACATTTCCTTAGCAATTCGGCGTCTCTTCTGATTCCATACAAATTTTGGGATTGTTTGCTCCAGCTCTTTGAGAAATGCTGGTGGGATTTTGATTGGAATGGCATTGAAAGTATAGATTGCTCTAGGCAGTATAGACATTTTAACAATGTAATTCTTCTGATCCATGAGCAGGGAATAGCTTCTATCTTTTTGTGTATTCCTCAGTTTCTTTCATGAGTGTTGTGTAGTTCCTCGAGTACAGATCCTTCACCTCTTTGGTTAGGCTTATTCCTAACCAAAGAAACATAAGATATGCATACTGTATTATTAATTTCAAATATTTTATGATTCTTGGTGCTATAGTAAATGGAATTGATTCTCTAATTTCCCTTTCTATGTTTTCATTGTTACTGTATAAGAAAGCAACTGATTTCTATATATTGATCTTGTATCCTGCCACATTACTGAATTGCTGTATGAGTTCTAGTAGTTTGGGGGTGGAGTCTTTTGAGTTTTCCATATAAAGTATCATGTCATCTGCGAAGAGAGAGAGTTTGACTTCTTCATTGCCAATTTGAATACCTTTTATTTCTTTTTGTTGCTTAATTGCTGCTGCTAGGACTTCTAATACTATGTTGAACCAGAGTGGTGAGAATGGGCATCCTTGTCGTGTTCCTGATCTCAAAGGGAAGGCCGTCAGCTTTTCCCCATTGAGGATGATATTTGCTGTGGGTTTTTCCTAGATAGATATTATGAAGTTGAGGAATGTTCCCTCTATCCCTATGCTTTGAGCATTTTAATCAGGAACGGATGCTGTATCTTGTCAAATGCTTTTTCTGCATCAATTGAGAGGACCATATGGTTCTTCTCTCTTCTCTTATTGATTTATTCTATCACATTGATTGATTTGCAAATGTTGAACCACCCCTGCATCCCATGGATAAATCCCACCTGGTCATGGTGGATAATCTTTTTCATATACTGTTGGATCCTGTTAGCTAAGGTCTTGTTGAGAATCTTGGCATTCATATTCATCAGGGATATTGGGCTGAAATTCTTTTTAGTGTGGTCTTCACTGGGTTTGGGGATCAGGGTAATGCTGGCTTCATAAAAAGAGTTTGGGAGTTTTCCTTCTTCTTCAATTTTTTGAAACAGCTTCAGAAGAATAGGTATTATTTCTTCTTTGAAACTTTGGTAGAATTCCCAGGTAATCCATCAGCTCCTGGGCTCTTGTTTTTTTGGGAGGTTTTTGCTCACTGCTTCAATCACATTACTAGATATTGGTCCATTCAGGATGTCAATTTCTTCCTGATTCAGTTTTGGAAGTTTATAGGTTTCCAGAAATGCATCCATTTCAACTAGGTTGCTTAACTTATTGGCATATAACTGTTGATAATAATTTCTGATGATTGTTTCTATCTCCTTGGTGTTAGTCATGATCTCTCCCTTTTCATTCATAATTTTATTAATTTGGGTCTTCTCTCTTTCTTTTGGATTAGTTTGGCCAGTGGCTTATTGATCTTATTGATTCTTTCAAAAAACCAGCTCCTAGTTTCGTTGATGTGTACTACTGTATCTCTAGTTTCTATCTCATTGATCTCTGCTCTAATCTTGATTATTTCCCTTCCTGTGCATGGGGTTGGCTTAATTTGTTGTTGATTCTTCAGTTCTTTAAGGTGTAAAGAGACTTTATGTACTCTGGATTTTTAAATTTTTTTGAGGGAGGCTTGGATGGCTATGTATTTCCCCCTTAGGACTGCCTTTGCTGTATCCCATAGGTTTTGGACCAAAGTGTCTTCATTCTCGTTGGCTTCCATGAATCAAGTTCTTCTTTGATTTCCTTCATGATCCAAGCATTCTTAAGCAAGGCGGTCTTTAGCTTCCAGGTATTTGAATTCCTTCCAAACTTTTTCTTGCGATTGAGTTCCAGTTTCAAAGCATTGTGGTCTGAGAATATGCAGGGAATAATTTCAGTCTTTTGGTATCAGTTGATTCCTGATTTGTGACCCAGTATGTGGTCTATTCTGGAGAAAGTTCCATGTGCACTTGAGGAGAGTGAGTATTCTGTTGTTTTAGGGTGGAGGCTTCTGTAGATATCTATGAGGTCCATCTGGTCCAATGTGTCATTTAAGGCTCTTGTTCTTTATTGATTTTCTGCTTGGATGATCTATTACTGAGAATGGCATGGTAAGATCCCCTACTATTAAGGTATTCATATCAATACGACTCTTTATTTTGATTGACAGTTGTCTTATGTAGTTTGCTGCTCCCATATTGGGGGCATAAATATTTACAATTGTTAGATCATCTTGGTGGATAGACCCTTTAAGAATGATGTAGTGTCCTTCTTTATCTTTGACTACAGTCTTTAGTTTAAAATCTAATTTATCTGATATGAGAATCGCTACCCCAGCCTTCTTTTGAGGCCCATTGGCATTAAAGATGCTTCTCCATCCCTTCACTTTCAGTCTGGATGTATTTTTAGGTTCCAAATATGTCTCTTGTAGACAACATATGGATGGGTCCTGTCATTTTATCCAATCTGCAACCCTGTGCCATTTTATGGGAGCATTGAGGCCATTCACTTTGAGAGTGATTATTAAGAGATATGTTTTTATTGACATTATGTTGCCTGTGAAGGCCTTGTTTCTATAGATTGTCTCCATAAATTTCTGTTCTATGACATTCTTGGGTTCTTTCTTCTTTTATAGAACCCCCCTTAATAAATCTTGTAGTGCCAGCTTGGTGATCTCATACTCTTTTAAACCTTGCCAGTCTTGGAAGCTCTTTATCTCTCCATCCATTTTGAATGTCAGCCTTGCTGGATAAAGTATTCTTGGCTGCATGTTCTTCTCATTTAGTGCCCTGAATACATTTTGTCAGCCCTTTCTGGCTTGCCAGGTTTCTGTGGATGGGTCTGACGTTATTCTGAGGGGCCTTCATCTGTATGTAAGGAATCTCATCCCCCTAGCTGCTCTCAAGAGCTCCTGTCTAAAATTATGATTCATCAGTTTCACAATCACGTGTCTTGAGGTCTTTCTAGATTCTGTGATCTTGGGGGAGACCCTTCTGCCTCTAGGACATGAATGCTGGTTCCATTCCCCAGATTGGGAAAATTTTCATGGAGAATTTGTTCAACTATATCCTCTAGTTTTCTTTCTTTCTCCTCCCCCTCAAGGTTTCCAATAATTCTGACATTGGAACATTTCATGGTGTCATTTATTTCCTAATTCTGTTTTTATGGCTTCTATGCTGTTTGTTCCAAGCCTCCTCCTGATCCTTTTTTGATATGTTTGTCCTCTAGATCATTAATTCTATCTTCTGCCTCAGTTACCCTAGTTGCTAGAGAATTTATATTAGATTGGAATCATTGATAGCATATTTAACTTCTTCCCTGGTGGCTTTCACTTCTGCCCTAATCAATTCCATGTTGTCATTAATGGTTTTCTCCAACCTAGCCATTGCCTGGATAATTGTTAGCCTGAATTCCCTTTGTGACATACTGCTTATGTCCATATCCAATAGCTCTGATGGAGAGGTCCCAGTCTCTGATTTTTTCCTCTATTGGGCATTCCTCCTCCTGGTCAATTTGGTGAGAGATGGCTGAGGGGATGTGTAGCAGAATGTATCAACCATGATCCAGGCAAGGTGCATCCTAGAATGCTTTGAGAAACTGGGAGTCCCCACCAAAAAGAAAGAAAAAAGAAAAAAAGAAGAGACAGAGAGAGATAGGGAAAAAAGGGGGGGGGGAGGGGAAGACCCAGCCCATATGGGCCCCAAAGGTAAGATTTATAAAGTATATAAACAAAAACAGACAAAAAAAAGACCAACAAAAGTAAATGACAAGGAAAAAAAAGAACCCAGCCAAAATGAACCCCAAGTATAAGATTTATATACTAGCAGAACAAAAACAAATACACAGAAACACTGACAGAAGAAAAAGATGGGTGAGTGGTTATAAATTCTCAGTGTGGGTGAGGAAGGTTATTTTGATTCTTCCTGGGTATATCTTGATATCTTTTTTAAAGGACTCAACTTTCCAGAGATGAAGGGGGATTAAAACTGGTTTATATATTGGGGTAGTATTGATTGGGGAAAAGGATTACCTTGAAGCTTATCTCTATATTAATATTTTAAAAAATAGAAACGCCAAAAAACCACAGGTATATGTATCAAAAAAGTCCAAGTTAAGGGGCGCCTGGGTGGCTCAGTGGGTTAAGCTTCTGCCTTTGGCTCAGGTCATGATGTCAGGGTCCTGGGATTGAGCCCCGCATCAGGCTCTCTGCTCAGCAGGGAGTCTGCTTCCCTACCCGACCCCCTGCCCTCTGCTCACCTCTCTGCCTACTTGTGATTGCTGTCTCTCAAATAAATAAATTAAAAAAAAATTTTTTTTAAAGTTAAAGTTAAAAGGTTATTACTGATTTTGTTGTACTGAACCTCTCATTGTGATGGTAAATAGGTTAAAAATTATAAAAAAAATTAAAAGAATGAGTATAGTGGGAACAAAGTAAAAATAAAAGTTGTATCTATGAAGTACACCGGTTTTAGGGCAATACTGGTAGCTTAATATCTTCTTTTCCCCTGATATTGGGGTTTTACAGTTTTATGGGGATGCTGTGGTGGTTGTCCTCTTGCTTTTTTGGGGGGCAGGCTTTCTGGAGGAGGGGTCTCCTCGTGTTTTTTCAGGCAGTCTTGCTAGAGTTGAATCCTCCTGCCTCCTGGGCTCTGAGGAAACCAGTTTTTCAGGCTTTTGTTCTCTAGAGGTGTTTTTTTGTTTGTTTTTTTTCCCTTGGTGGCTTTGGCAGTTCTTTGGAGGTTTAGAGGAAAGCAAACTGCACCCAGACCTTCATCTCAGATAGAAGCCTCAGTTTCTCCCCTCTGGGTAGTCCAGAGCACATAGACTCCCCCTCTGCCACCTTCCACTGGCAGAGTACATCCCCAGCCACAGTCTCAGGGGTCACAGGAGCTCCCGCTTATCTCTGCATCCCGGTGCTACTAAAACCATAAGCAATATTAGTCCAGAGAGCCTACTTCTAGTGGCTAATTAGGCACATTTCTTGAGAATTCTACGCAAGTCTCATGAGATCTCAGCCAAATCACATGAGAACTCATTCCAAATATCATGAGATCTCAGTCATAATCTCATGAAATGCAGGCATATTTCACGTGATTTCTACCCAAATGTCATGAGATCTAGTCCAAATCTCGTGAGATCTAAGTTCAAATCTCGAGAGATCACAGTTCAAATCTCTTAATCTCAAGCACAATTAATGAGATTTCCTTCCAAATTTCATGAGATCTCCATCCAAATCTCATGAGATCTCAGTCACATTTCATGAGATTACTATCCAAATCTTGTGACAATTCTGTCTGAATCTCATGAGAATGCATGCACATTGCTGAGAATTCTACCCAAATCTCATGAGTTCATAGTTGAAATTCTGTGAGATCTAATACAAATCTCATGAGAACTCATTCCAAATACTGTGAGATCTCACTCTAAATCTTGTGAGATCTCTGTCAAAATCCTGTGAGCTCTTGTCCAAATCTCATGAGCTCTCACTCCAAAGCCAGAAACGAGTTCCAAATCTGAATTAACAGGAGCTTTAGCATTTGAGGCCATGTAAGACAAAAGCCATGCCAAGCATTAGGGTAAGAATCTAGAAGATGGTAGGCACTTACATGATGCCAAGATTGAGACCTGTTCTATAGACTGAGCTGAGGGTTAGCATCAGGATGGGCCTCAGGCTTCTAAGGTGTGGGTCTGTGGGATGTGCATACTTTTGCTGAGGCATCATTATTAAGCGAGAATCCTGGTGTCTAACAGCAAATGGGGTCACAAATAGTATGTTTACCCTCTATGCTCCTTTCTGAGGAGTCTTGCAATGGATAGGTCTGTCAAATCCACTGTGCACTCTAAACAGATGTGGAGTGGTGATCACGGCCGCTGCCACGATTAGGGTTAGGTTTAGGGTCTGGGGGAATGTCTCGGCAAATATGATATCAATGCAGTATCTTGCCATATGGCTGAGTTGAAGGTGAGTTTTAGGGCAACGCTCAGGAACAAGGTTTGGTTTCAGGGTCTAGGAACTTAGTGGTGCTAAGACTCTAGAAACCTCCTGTCCAATACAACCCTGGTGGTTGCATGTTGCACATACTTGTTGGCTCTTCTTGGCTGATTGTCCTGACCAGATTTGAGTTCCCAGTAGGGTTTTTCCATAGGTCTTAGCATGAGAGCCCAGATAAAACCAGAGCCATACCTAGTAATAAATTATGGTAAGAACCCTGAAAATTATAGGCACTTCTCTTATGGTAGATACCAGCTCTCAAGGCTCCCTAAGGGATCATGATAGGATGAGTCTTGGGCTTCCTGGGTGGGGTATGTGTGGCACTCATAGCATTGCTAATGTTTGTGTTTCACTAGAATCCTAGTGTTTAAAAGCAAGAGAGTATAACAAACAACACACTTTCACTCTGTGTTCCTTCCTGAGGAGTCTGAAGTTGGACCATTCTCTGAAATCTTTTGTGCATGGACAAGGGTTTGTGCCTCATCAGGGCTGAATCCATGCTAGGATTCTGGTTTCATCATGCGTGGGTTGAGGGGTCAATTGGATGGTAGGACAGAGACAATCTTAAGGCCTGAGCTGAGGGCTCAGCGTATGAGGGTGTGGCTCCAGCTTGTGGCATGGCTTCAGTGAGATGCTCATAGGGTTGATGAGCTTTTGCGTTTTTGCTAGAATCATGCTCTCCAACAAAACCCAGTGGTGATCAATGATATGGTTTCCTTCTATGTTGCTACCTGAATAGTCTGGCAACAGCTAGGTCTCCCACATCTCTCCTGCATGCAGAATAGACATTGGCCATACTCAGGATCACAACCAGGGCTCAGGATTGGGTTAGTTTCCATCAAACTATCTGGGCCAATTTAATGGCTATGGGGCAGCCTGTCTTGCAGGCTTGTTTGTGGGTGAGCTTTAGGGTGAAGTTCACAGCTAGGGATTGGTTTCAGGTTCTGGGCGCATTACGGAGCTGGTGTCAGGTTATCTCTAGAATCATCCTCTTAAGCACCACCCTGGCGGTTGCATGGGGCACATTTTTGTTCACTATGCTAGGCTATATTTTCCTGTACCATATTTGAGCATCAAATTCGCTTTTTTTGTGTGACTTCGCATTCAAGCCTAAGTAGGGCCCAGAGCCATGTCTAGGATTAGTTAGGGTGAGAAATAGAAGACATATAGGAGGCACCTATATGATGTCATGGTGTAGATCTGATCTAGAGGCTTAACTGAGCACAAGCAATATGTTGAGTCTCTGACCTGTGGGTTGGGGACTGTGGGGTGTCCATAGTATTGCCAGGGAATCAGTGTTTTGCTAGAATCCTGATGTCCAGCAGCAACTGGGATTTACAGAATGGCATGTTTTTCCTTGGTGTCCCCTCCCAATGCATCTTGCATTGGCCAGGTCTCCAAAATCATTTGTGCCTTCAGAAGTAGAGTTCAGGCATCCTTAGGGTCCCATTCATTCTAGGTCAGGGAGTTGGTAGGGGTCAATTTGGTGGTAGGGCAGAGACCTACCCTGAAGCCTGAGCTGAGGGCTAGCATAAGGGTAAGGCTTGAGCTTCCAGCATGGCTTCAGCAGGACGCTCCTTGTGTTGGGGGTGGGAGGAGACTTTTCATAGAATCTAGCTCTCCAGCAAAACTTGGGGCTTGTACTTGGCATGGTCTCTTTCTGTGTTCCTGCCTGAATAGTCTGATGTTGGCTCTGACTCCCAAATCCATTGTGCACTCAGGATGGATACTGGCCATAGGAAGGTCTGTCACCAGGGCTTGGGTTAGAGTTAGGTTCCATCAAACTTTCTTGACCAGTTTGATGGCACTGTGCCACCTGCCCAGCTGGCTGGTTTGTGGATGGGCATTAGGTTTAAGTTCAGGGATATGATTTGGTTTCAGACTTTAGGAACAATGAGGGCCTGTAGTCAACTGATCTCTAGAAACATCCTCTCATACACGACCCTGGTGTTTGCATGTGGAACATTGTGTTTGGTATTCTTGCCTGATTTCAACCTGCACCAGACTTGAGTGCAAAATCCACTTTCTGGTGTGACTTTGCATTTGAGCCTGGATTAGGGCCAGAGCTATGTTAAGGTGCCTAGGGTTAGGGTGAGAATCCAGAAGATGATACACATCTATCCAATATCATGGTGGGGACCTGTTCTAGAAGCTGAGCTGAGGGTTATTTCTTAGTATGGGTGTCTGACTTCCGGGATGGGGGTCTGTGGAGTGTTCACAGTATTGCCGAGGATTCAGGGTTTTGCTAGACTCCTGGTGTCCAGCAGCAACTGGAGTCACTAATGGCACGTTTTCACTTGGTGTTCCTTTCTGATGCACTTAACAATGGCATGGTCTCCCAAATACATGCTGCACTCTGAACAGATTTTGGGTAATTGTCACGGACAGTGCCCAGACTATGGTTAGGGCTATGTTTCACAGGAAGGTCTGGACAAATGTGATACTAGCGCAGTGTCCTGCCCAGGGGCTGAGTTGAAGTGTTAAGCTAGTGAAATTTATCATTTTTTTTTCTGATGGAAGAATATAACACAATTTTGTCTTTTTAATTATTATTTTCATTATGTTATGTTAGTTGCCATACACTACATCAAGTTTTTGATGTAGTGTTCCAAGAATTATTGTTTACATATAATACCCAGTGCTCCATGCAATATGTGCCCTCTTCAATACCAACAACTGGGCCAACCCAACTCCCACCCTCCTCCCCTCTAATACCTTCAGTTTGTTTGTTGGAGTACATAGTCTTTCATGGTTGGAAGAAATTCAAACACCTGGAAGCTAAAGACTATACTGCTTAAGAATGTTTGGGTCAACCAGGAAATCAGAGAAGAACTTCAACAATTCATGGAAATCAATGAGAATGAAGACACATCAGTCCAAAACCTATGGGATATGACAAAGGCAGTTCTAAGGGGGAAATATGTAGCCAACCAAGCCTCATTCAAAAGAATAGAAAAATCCCAAATACACGAACTGTCTCTACACCTTCAAGAACAGGAGAATCCAGAATCTTGTGCCTACCCCATGCACAAGAAAGGAAATAATTAAGATTAGAGCAGATATCAATGAATTAGAAACCAGAGATACAGTATTAAAACTCTTCAGTGTATAGGGATAGAAGGAACATTCCTCAGCTTTATAAACATCTAGGAAAAACTCACAGTGAATATCATTCTCTATAGGGAAAAACTGAAAGCCTTTCCTTTCAGATCAGAAACATGACAAGGATCACTTCTCTCACCAGTATTATTCAACATAGTACTAGAAGTCCTAGCAACAGCAATAAGACAACAACAACAAAAATAAATAAAAGGTATTCAAATTGGCAAAGAAGAAGTCAAACTCTCTCTCTTCACAGATGACATGATACTTTATGTGGAAAACCCAAAAGACTCCACCCCCAAACTACTAGAACTCATACAGCAATTCAGTAATATAGCAGGATACAAAAATCAATGCATAGAAATCAGTTGCTTTCTTATATGCTAACAATGAAACTGTATAAAGAGCAATTAGAGATTTTATTCCATTTACAATGACACCTAAAACCAAAAGATACCTTGAAATAAACCTAACCAAAGAGGTAAAGGATCTATACTCTAGAAACTATAGTACTGGTGTAAGGTGGTATCTCTATGCAGCCTTTTTTTTTTTTTTTTTAAGATTTATTTATTTACTTATTTATTTGACAGAGAGAGAGAGATCACAAGTAGGCAGAGAGGCAGGCAGAGAGAGGTGGGGGGAAGCAGGTTCCCTGCTGAGCAGAGAGCCTGACGTGGGCTCGATCCTAGGACCCTGAGATCATGACCTGAGCTGAAGGCAAAGGCTTAACCCACTGAGCCACCCACGTCCCCTCAATGTAGTTTTTTTTTTAATTTTTATTTTTTAAATTTCAGTGTTCTAGAATTCATTGTTTATGCACCACACCCAGTGCTCCATGCAATATGTGCCCTCGATAACACCCATCACCAGGCTCAGCCAACCTCCCACCACCCCTTCCAAAACCCTCAGTCAGTTCCTCAGAGTTGACAGTCTCATGGTTTGTCTCTCCCCTCCAATTTCCCCCAATTCCCTTCTCCTCTCCAACTCCGCATGTCCTCCATGTTATTCCTTATGCTCCACAAATAAGTGAAACCATATGATAATTGACTCTCTGCTTGACTTATTTCACTCAGCATAATCTCTTCTGGTCCCACCCATGTTGATACAAAAGTTGGGTATTCATCCTTTCTGATGGAGGCGTAATACTCCATAGTGTATATGGACCACATCTTCTTTATCCATTCATCCGTTGAAGGACATCTTGGTTCTTTCTACAGTTTGGCAACTGTGGCCATTGCTGCTATGAACATCAGGGTACAGAAGGTCCTTCTTTTCACTACATCTGTATCTTTGGGGTAAATATCCAGTAGTGCAATTGCTGGGTCATACGGTAGCTCTATTTTTAATTTCTTAAGGAATCTCCACACTGTTTTCCAAAGTGGCTGCACCAACTTGCATTCCCACCAGCAGTATAAGAGGGTTCCCCTTTCTCCACATTCTCTCCAATCTCTCCAACACTTGTTGTTTACTGTCTTGTTAATTTTGGCCATTCTAACTGGTGCAAGATGGTATCTCAATGTGGTTTTGATTTGAATCTCCCTGATGGCTAATGGCGATTAACATAGCAGTTTGCCTACATCTCCACACATCGACAACCTTCTGTTTTAATTGTATCAAATCCCTTGTGCCTTAAGTCCTAGTGTTCATGCCCTTTCTGCCCCCCAGACCTGTTTAGGGTTAGGATGATTGCCCCTGAGGTATTCATAGCCTATCTGATGGCAATGAGGAGATCTGCCATGAGGGCTGAGTTGAGGACTGGCATTAGGGTGAGTCAACAGCTTTCAGTGTGGCCTCAGGGGATGCAGAGGGCTATGGTGATGGTTTGATTTTC
Organism: Enhydra lutris kenyoni; assembly: GCF_002288905.1. Taxonomy (NCBI): domain Eukaryota; kingdom Metazoa; phylum Chordata; class Mammalia; order Carnivora; family Mustelidae; genus Enhydra; species Enhydra lutris. Next base: position 13,148,660 of record NW_019154096.1, on the reverse strand, counting down.
ACTACAATCCCGATCTCCCAACTCCATTCTGGGAATTGTCTATGGCATTGTCTTCCTACTTCTGTATTACTGCTTGAGTAGTCTGACATTTCGTAGGGGCCCCAAATCCATTGTGCCCTCAGACTGAGGGTTCAGGCCCTGTCCTTGCCACAACCAGGACTAGGGTTTCTGTTCCAGTCCAGGAAATGATAGGGACCAAGTAAATGGCAGTGAGGAGATCTGCTCAGGGATGGAGTTGAGGACAACCTTGAGGGTGAGGCTCCTGCTTCTCCTTGGTCTCCCTGGAATGCTGCTAGTGATGATGAAGTTTAAGATTTTCACTAGAAACATGCTCTCCTGAGAGGAACCAGAGACTGCATACAGCAAGATTTGCTTCTGTGCTCTTTCCTGAGTGGTCTGACTTTGCCCAGGTGTTGTCAATCCATTGTAACCTCAGAAATAGCATTCATTCAGGGTTAGGTTTTGCAAATCAGAGGCAGTTAAAGCCTATCTAATGGCAGTGCATGGGCCTGCCCTGAGGGCTGTATTAGTGATGAAGCTCCAGCTTCTGGTTTGGATTCATGGCGCTATGGATGGTGTTGGTGAGGATTCGATTTTTGAAAGAATCCTGATCTCCTGTTCAAAAGCAGGGTTGCAAGATACATGGATTCCTTTGGTTCTCTGCCTCAGTGATCTGCCATCTTCCAGATGTCCCAAATCCATTGTGTTCTATGATTTTTCTTATATGGTCCCATCAGCGCCCCAGTCAGGGAAGACTTAGGGTCCTGGTCTGGGAGGTAGTAGGAGTCTATGCAATGCGATGGCAGTGTTGAGACCTGGCATGAGGCCTGAAGTGGGGGTGAGTGTTCAGGTGAAGCTCAGGCTGAGTTAGGGTTGGGTCTCAGAGCCTAGGCCCATTGTGGGGTCGGGGGTCAGGTTTTGGCCAGAGTGCTGCTGTCTCAACAATGATGGTGGCCCTTGGTCAGGCTTGTTTCTGCATTCTTGGAGGAAGGGTCCTATGCCCGTCTTATGTCCCCAGTCCCGTTGTTTGTCAGACTTCATATTCAGGCCCAGGGAGGGCCAGAACCATATCTAGGGTGAGGGTGAGAATCTTGGAGGTGCCCTGAACCTATCATATTAGGGTGAGGGGATATGCCCTGAGGAGTGAGTTGAGGGATAGTATTAGGGGGAGTATCTGGCTCCCACTTGGCCCCAGGAAGATGCTCCTTGGCTTCCTGAGATTTAGGGTCCTCAGTGGAAACATGGTCTGTGTCCAGAATAATCCCCTGGGCTCAAAAGTCACATGGTTTCTATCTTCTCAGTTACTGCCTGATTAGCCTAGCATTGCCCAGGTGTCCAAAATCAATTGAGGCCTCACAAGAAGGACTTCTGGTCAGGGCCATGGTCAGGGCCACAGTCAGGGCTAGAGTTAGGGATATAGACTCGTGAAGAGGTTAGGAGCCAATACCAGGGCACTGCAGAGTCCTATCCTACAGGCTGAGTGGAGGTCTGGCATTATGGTGAGGCTCAGGCTTCAGGGTTTACCTCAGAGGGATGCTCACGGTGGTGCTGAGTTTCAGGTGTGGGGCTGGAAACCTGTTGTCCAGCCACCTCCAGGGGTTGCAAGTGGCACCATTTTCTTCTGTGTTCCTCACTGATTTGTCTGGCATTGGTCAGCTGAGCCAAACCCATTGCACCTGGAGGACTAGGGTTCGGGCACATTTCGCTCAACAGCCAGGCTGGGGTTACAGTTCTGTGCAGTCTGGGACATGGTGGTGTAAAGTTTTTCCGGCGAGATAAACACACCAGGCAAGGTAGGCACAAGGCAAGATTTATTAAAGGCACTCTCCGGCGCAGTTTCAGGGCTCAGGAGAAGGAGAGCCAGGAAAACTGCGACGGGAGGAGGGCACCCTTGGGTGAGGTTCCACAACTCTGGAAAGCAGAGTGGGGGAAGTCACGCCCGAGGCAGGGAGAAGGGGGCTTTTAAGGGGTCTCGAGGGGAGTTCAGGGGTCTTTTGGCAAGTTTCCCTTATTTGGATATTTTGCCTGCTCGTCGGGGTCCCATTGGTCCACTGGAGCCCGCAGCGGGGGTCTCAGATTCCCACTTGTCAGGGTCCCATTGGTCCACGGGAGCCTGGAGCGGGGGTCTCAGATTCCTGCTTGGGTCTTTGTTCTCCTGTCCGAGCTCAGGTTTTGTGGCGGGAACTTTCACCATCTTAAGTAGCCCTTTCTTTCTGCCAGCCCAACAGGTGGGAGTTTATCAACTGCAGTGTGGAAGCCTGCCCTTAGGCCTGAGTTGAGGGCAAGCTTTAGGATGAAGCTCACGAGTATTGTTTGGTCACAGGGACTAGGCCCATTGTTGGGTTAGAGGTCTGATGTTGGCCAGCATCCCATCACTAGCTCCACCCTGTCACTAGCTCCACCAGGGTGGTGACCCATTGCATGGCTTATTCTGCATTTGTAAAGGATTTCTCTGGCGTTCATCTTGTGTCGCCAATCCCATCATTCCTCAGACTTCACATTCAGGCCCAGGGAGGGCCAGAGCCATGCCTAGGATGAGGGTGAGAATCCAGGAGATGGTCGGCACCTACCGGATAGCAGAGCAGAGAGTGCCCCAATGCGGGCCCCTGAAGACTAGCCTGGGAGAGAACATCTGGATAACCACTTGGCTTCCCGTGTTGCTGCTATTAATTGTTCCTGAGGTTTAGGGTCTTCACTAGAATCCTGGTCTCCAGCAATCTAGCTGGGGGTTGCAACTCCCACAATTTCCTCCTTTGTTCTTGCCTAAATTAGCCTGACATTGCCCAGGCATCCAAAATCCTTTGTAGCCTCTAACGGCCTTTGCTTCTGGTCAAGGCCACTCCCAGGGCCAGGCTTTGAGTTCTCCTCAAAAAGCATTTAGGGGTCAGTTTGATGGTAATGCAGAGGTCTGTCCTGAGGGCTGAGTGGATGGGTAGCCTTAGCATGAGGCTCAGCCTTCCGTTTAGGCCCCAGAGGAATGCTCAGTGTCTTGCTGAGTTTCGCAACTGGGGCTGGCATCTTGTTTGTCCAGGAACACCTAGGAATTGCAAGTGACATGCTTCCCTTTTGTGTTCCTCACTGATTTGTCTGGAATCAGTGTTTGAGCCAAATCCACTGTGCCCCCAGAACTAGGGCTCGGGCACCATTAGTTCCTCAGGCACAGCTAGGGTAGGGTCACGTATGTTCTGGGAGATGGTAGCAGTCTATCCAAAGGCACTGTGGAGACCTGCCCTGAGGCCAGAGTTTAGGGAAGTTTGAGGGTTAAGCCAGGGTTAGGGCTTGATATCCGGGGTTGGCCCACTGGTCCACCCTTTTAATTGTCTGTGTATACTTCTTTGGCCTTCTGGGATGCTATGGCCCACATCATTCCTTTGTCCCACCTCCTTCCATCCTTTGGGGGGAAGACACCTTCTACAAAGGCTCCTTTCTCAAACATGCGTGTATGGCCATTTCCTCGTGCATTCACACACACTTTTAGAAAATTCTTCTATCTCCCAGAGAGAAGGTACTGGTTGAAAGAGGGTTTCTCCACAGTGTTGTTTCTTAAGGCTTCGGTGGATGGTACCTAGGCTTCCACACACACACTGATACCATTTCTATCTTCATGAAACCAGATGTGAGTTGAAAGGTGCATTCTGAACAGATTTGCTACTCCCTCAGAGTTAAGTATATGATGTGTTCCTCATGCTTTCACACACACACACACACACACACACACACACACACACACACACAAATGCATTGTCTTCAAGAATGATGATGTTAGTTGAAACACGGTTTTGTCTACAGTGTTGTTTCTTAAAGTTCCGTGGATGGCTTCCACACATACACTGGAAAAGGCGTCTGTCCTCATGATACAAGATGTGGGTAGAATGTTCCAGCTACACGAACTTGTGTCTCAGAGTCAAGGGGATGTCCCTTTCCCTGTGCTTTGACACACAATTTTGAAAACACTTCTGTTTTCCTGAAAGATTTTAGTGGAAGGATGCTTTCTCTATAGCGTTGCTTCTCAGAGTTTCATCTATGGCACTTTCCTTAGGCTATCACACCCACACGTTTGCAATTGGTGTTCATATTCAGGAAAGAAGATGTCTGTTGAAATAGTTTTTTTCTTACTGTGCTGTTTCTTAGAGTTCAGTCTAAGAACTTTGCTTGGGCTTCCTCCTGTACCTTTGAAATTGCTTCTTTCTCTATGAAACAAAATGTGGTGGAAAGACACATTCTACACAGACTTGTTTCTTGAGGTAAGTGCATGGCCCCATCTTTCTACTTTCACACACACGTTTGAACATACTTCCACCTTCAGGAGAGAAGATGTTAGCTGAAATGTGGTTTCACTCCTGCCTTGTTGCTTCAGGTTTCATTTAGGGCACTTTCCTTATGCTTCCATACATACATTTGAAAACGCTTCTATATCCTCGTGAAAGCAGATAGTAGTTCCAGTTTGCCTTCTATGCAGACTTGACCTCTGAGTTTAGTCTACTTCACACTTCCTTATGGGTCAGACACACTTTTATTTTTTATTATTTCTTTTCAACATAACAGAATTCATTGTTTTTGCACCACACCCAGTGCTCCACGCAATACGTGCCTTCCTTAATACCCACCACCTGGCTCCCCCAACCTCCCATTCCCTGCCCCTTCAAAACCCTCATACGTAGATTTTATGAAGTTCAGGAATGTTCCCTCTATCCCTATACTTTGAAGCATTTTAATCAGGAACGGATGCTGGATTTTGTCAAATGCTTTTTCTGCATCAATTGAGAGGACCATGTGGTTCTTTTCTCTTCTCTTATTGATTTGTTCTATCACATTGATTGATTTGTGAATGTTGAACCATCCTTGTAGCCTAGGAATGAATCCCACCTGTTCACGGTGGATAATCTTTTTATTGTGCTGTTGGATCCTGTTTTCTAGGATCTTGTTGAGAATATTAGCATCCATATTCATCAGTGATATTGGTCTGAAATTCTCCTTTTTGGTGTGGTCTTTGCCTGGTTTGGGGATCAGGGTAATGCTGGCTTCAAAAAAATAGGCTGGAAGTTTTCCTTCTGCTTAATTTTTTGAAACAGCTTCAGGAGACTAGGTGTTACTTCTTCTTTGAAAGTTTGGTAGAATTCCCCAGGGAATCCATGAGGTCCTGGGCTCTTGTTTTTTGGGAGGTTTTTGATCACTGCTTCAATCTCGTTACTAGATATCAGTCTATTCAGGTTGTCAATTTCTTCCTGGTTCAATTTTGGGAGTTTATAGTTTTCCAGGAATGCATCCATTTCATCTAGGTTGCTTAACTTATTAGCATATAACTGTTGATAATAATTTCTGATGATTGTTTCTACTTCCTTGGTGTTAGTTGTGATCTCTCCCTTTTCATTCATAATTTTATTAATTTGAGCTTTCTCTCTTCTTTTGGATTAATGTGGCCAATGGTTTATCGATCTTATTGATTCTTTCAGAAAACCAGCTTCTAGTTTCATTGATACATTCTATTGTATCTCTAGTTTCTACCTCATTGATCTCTGCTCTAATCTTGATTATTTCCCTTCTTATGTGTGGAGTTGGTTTGATTTGTTGTTGATTCTCCAGTTCTTTAAGGTGTAGAGACAGCTGGTATATTCTGGATTTTTCAGTTTTTTTGAGGGAGGCTTGGATGGCTATGTATTTCCCCCTTAGGACTGCCTTTGCTGAATCCCATAGGTTTTGGACTGAAGTGTCTTCATTCTCATTGGTTTCCATGAATTGTTTCAGTTCTTCTTTGATCTCCTGGTTGATCCAAGCATTCTTAAGCAAGGTGGTCTTTAGCTTCCAGGTGTTTGAGTTCCTTCCAAACTTTTTCTTGTGATTGAGCTCCAGTTTCAAAGCATTGTGATCTAAGAATATGCAGGAAATAATCTCAGTCTTTTGGTATTGGTTGAGTCCTGATTTGTGACCCAGTATGTGGTCTATTCTGGAGAAGGTTCCATGCGCACTTGAGAAGAATGAGTATTCTGTTGTTTTAGGGTGGAATGTTCTGTATATATTTATGAGGTCCATCTGGTCCAATGTGTCATTCAATGCTCTTGGTTCTTTATTGATTTTCTGCTTGGATGATCTATTACTGAGAAAGGCATGTTAAGATCTACTATTAATGTATTCATATCAATATGACTCTTTATCTTGATTAATAGTTTTCTTATGTAATTGGCTGCTCCC